>NC_142519.1:28513214-28695714 GCF_964205215.1 Stylophora pistillata | reverse complement strand
TTTGTTGCATCTAGACCATATACATCAGGGGCAGAACTAACTGGTCTTGCTAAGAAGCGATTTCGTACCCATGTCATTTGCTTTTTTGCATATCTTCGTGTGACTGTCTTCATGTTATCAAGCCCAATTTTAAGAAGTGCTTTGTCCTCTGCTGATGTACTGCTTTCATCAAAATCTTTGCCTTGTTGTTTGACAAGAAACTCATGAAATTCCTTAAATCCAATGGACTGAAATATGCCCTCAGTGTATTTGGCTACAGTATCTTTTCCTGCTAACACATGGTTATATTCTCTGTGAAAATTCAACAGTTCTTCAATCAAGCCTCTT
This sequence comes from Stylophora pistillata, assembly GCF_964205215.1. Taxonomy (NCBI): domain Eukaryota; kingdom Metazoa; phylum Cnidaria; class Anthozoa; order Scleractinia; family Pocilloporidae; genus Stylophora; species Stylophora pistillata. The sequence goes on along the minus strand of NC_142519.1, from coordinate 28,695,387 downwards.
TCTAGCATTTCACTGACTCTTTTATCTAACCTCTCATTCAGGATGCCTCTTTGGCACTGGAGCCAAAACACACAGACATCCTCATATCTCTGAGGTCCACCAAATGCATTGCCTCCAGGCTTTTGTTGCTGTTCTTGTATAATTGTGCTGTGTGGTTTTCCATGTTGTTCATAGATCTGTAGACTACGTGCAATTTTCCGGGAATCACTTGGGTGTAGCTTGTCTGCCATGGCTGGATCAACCTCCCTGAGCTTATCATAAAGGCTTGTCTTACAGCTGTGCTCATCTTCTCTTCCTGCTTCAGCATCAGTAAAAAACTGAAGTTTAGATCTTTCCTCAGAACGCTTTGACCTTTGGGATGCCTCTCCTGGAGACACTACTGCTTCATCATATATTGTGGTAGAGCCTAAAACACCTGTGCTTTCAAGAAGCTTTCGTTTTTTTATTTTCCTCGAAGGACCCTGGCCCTCAGGTTCATCAAGTTCTTCGCCGCTAGACAAATTGACGTTTCTGTCTTCTTCATCTATCAGTACATCCCACAACACGGATTCTATGTAATAATTTGTGCCACCAACAACTATCGGAATTTTATCCCTACTTTTGATGTCATCGATCAAAGGTAAAGCCATATTTCGAAATTCTACTACAGAGAATTCCTTCAGCGGTGACACAAAATCAATCAGGTGGTGAGGGCACTGCGACTGTTCTTCGGCAGTTACTTTATTCGTTATGATGTCCAGACCCTTGTAAACTTGCATCGAATCAGCACTAATGATTTCTCCACCAATTTTTTTACCTATTTCGATGGCTAGTTTGGATTTTCCTGTCCCAGTAGAACCCAAAATAACAACAAGTGGCAAGCGACGAACACCAGCCACGCCGGCCGCCATCTTGAATACGACGGAGAGAGCCTGGCCCTGATATTTAGAGAGGGAAAATGTCCGGGGGGTAGTGGTGCGAACTTCAAGGGCACTTTTTTCTTCTTATTTGTATCCAGACTAAATTTGCTTTGCTCCGAGATATGGCGTTGCTGCGACGGAGCGGCAGGTCTCGCTTTTACCGTCGTTTCCTGGGTGTTAAACAACGACAGAGGTACGAATGCGTGTTGTCAATAGCCACCACCTACTACACAGCGCGTGTTCCTTTCTGCTTAATAAAAGGATAGGAAGAAAAAAGACATTTTGGTAGTCCTAACACTTAGTTATATCACCCCAGTATTTCACAAGTACTGATTGTTATTCTGGGTGAGGAGAACCAGACTCGGAGGCGAATTTAAGAAAAAAACCAACGACAAATTCTTTCAAACACCAAATACTTACTTTATTGACATTAAAAACTAAGTAAAATATGTAATATCATTATTTCAAAAAGGTATGCGGCTGTAATAACATGACTTCGTGTGCAATTTGATGTTAACAAGCACGGATAAAGTTTTCAGAGACAACAAAATTGCACGAGCCCGTAGAGTGAGTGCAATTTTGTAGTCTTTGAAAAATTTACAAGCGCTTATTTACACCTACTTTCACGAGAAATCATGATTCCTTTTATAGTGTACATGAAAAAAGCATCACAGAAAGTCACGCCGAAAAATGCACCCGTTTTCAGCCGATCAGACGCTCTTATTTTTTTCATGTTAATCTCTCAACACACCCTTCACACTGACCTTTTAGGAACGAGGTTGTTTTTCTCCAGACCACCAAATGCTTACCTAAACGCAACATTCCCTTCTAGACAGTTGGCCAGGCACATTTCAGTTATTAAACTCGTTTTGAGGTAAAATAATTTTTTTTACAAGGAACGCTCTAAATTGCAACAAATCTGATTGGCACTGTTTGACAATACCCCTGATGGCAAAGGGAATGGCAAAGGATTGCGACTACGTGACTTCCCAACAATTGACTGCGTTGGAGGTTATATTACAGGAGTGTAAATCAAGTCATAACTCTACACATTACTTAAGTTCGGAAAAAAAAAAAACCAGCAAAGCTTTGCATCAGTAAATTTTCATGTACTGCAAATTTCACGCACAATAACGTTGTAATAGCAGGAATTAGGCTAAGCTAAGGCTTCATTCACATCGTGTTCTGAACACTCTGAAATGTCTATGACACCATTAGACTAAGAAAAATGACTTCAGCAAGTGGACTTGACGTGGAAAAATTGACCGCTCTATTCACCAGTAAAGAGAACTGTTAACGACACAGGTCTCAGTCTTAGGAGAACTTGCTAAAGTAGACCTTCTTTGAACCCTTTTCACCCTAACATCAGTCTGCATATTCTCCATACTGTTCTCTATACAATTCCTAAGGACCTTTTCACCTTAACATCAGTATGTATATTCTCCATACTTTTCTCTAAACATTTCCTTTGGTGCTGACAAGAAGAATTTGTTTAACAATCAAAGCTTCTTAGATTGGCGCTTATTTCTTTTATTCTCACGACCTTAATGAATGGCACAGCAATATGACTGTAAGAAGAAATTAGAAGCTGGTCACCCGCAGGGTAAAAAGGTAAAAATTCCCCTTGTGCCAAATTTAGTATGTAAGTTTCTTCCAAAAGATGGGAGAAATATGTACTGTCTTTTACTCCAAACCATGGTAGTACTATTGCTTTCAAAACAAGGTCAAGAGGGCGCATTACAATTTCTGATCCTTTAAAAATTAAACACGAACTCTTTTATCGCCGCCAGTAAGATCCTCCCCTTTCCTCTTCCTTGTCTGCCCAGGAATCGATCTGTCCTGTTCACCAGGCGTTCCAAGTTCTGAGAGTAAGTATTTCTGAGGGGGAGGTGGTGGCTCCTGCATTAGATACTCGGCGATGTAATCTGGCTTCAAACACCAAACATTATCCCTTTGAAGAGTGTTCAAGTCAGAAGAATCCACTTTCGTTTTAGCTAAGTCTAAATTGAAACAACAATAGAAAATGCTAAATGAATAAACACGGCGACGAGTGTTTTCCACCGTCTTGCAAATACGTTAATAAAATGTCACACATAGAGGGGCCTCAAAAGTGGCTGACAAGTGATTTAGAGTCAGAGGGCCCTCCTTACCAACGCTTACCCCGGTTTTAGTAACATGAAGTGATCAGGAGTATTGCTATTTTCCTGAGGCAGGATAACATTTTATCAGTGTTACCCTCCGGAATAAAGGCTGATAGTTTCTAAAGAAACTGTTTGGGGCTGCGTCGGTGGGGGTAACGAAATAATTTGAATATATCAACAAAGTTGAAAATGGTAAATTGGCCACCTTTACGATTATACAAGCTGACGTTTCGAACGTTACCCTCCGAAAGTTTGTCAGTTGGGTAACAAGTACAGTGACCCGAAAAGAAGTCGATCTCGGACCTTTTAATCCATAGCCCAGCGTATTACGATTCTGAACTAAGGACTGGAAACGAGTCACAAGGTCTGGTCTTTGCCCAAGATTTGAGCTGTGACTTAGAAAAACTTGGTTCGGACGAGCGATTGGGAATTTGGAAAGATCAACAACAATCAGAATCTGTATGTACTAAACAAACAAATTTAAAGTGCCTTTACAAATTCAATGACGGCAACACCGTCATTGGATTTGTTAAGGCACATATTAAGATGCCGGTATTAACAAGACTATGAAATTGATGTGTTTTTTTTTTTTTTTCCTTTTCACTTTTCCACTTATCACTTTATTCATTTTTTCTTTTATCATTTCGGCCTATTTAGCCAACTGTGGCTACCAAATCAGGTACATTTTTATCAATAAGCGATAACAGTAACCGTTTAGAGTGAGGTAAATGGGCATTTATGACAGTTTTTAACCCTGGTTTCCACTTAATTGGCGTAAATAGCCAGTTCACAGTACTTACCTACAAATGCGTGCGTGAAGTCGCTGGTGTTCTTGAATGGTGGTCTGCATCCCGAAACCTTAGCCCCTCCGGATTCTAACAGACGTTTAAATCCTGGTTGCCGTGACTTGTCCACGCACAGAAGAACCACCCAGCTATTGAATGCACCGCAGGACGCTGCACTTTTACCAGCTTCAGAAGCGGCCTGAGAGTAAAAGTTAAACGTTCACTATACAACAAAAAGTTTTCGGTTGAGGAGTATCATTGATCGTAGTGAGCGGTCTTTCGACTGAGGCCGGCCATTATCGATGGTAGTGGCCAACGTTTTAACAATCTGAGCGGAAAAGAAGTCACCTTTGATACTGGCATCTACTCAGATTGTGGAAACCTCCTTCACAAAAGCAACAAAAGGCCTTTACAGGACTATTTTGTTTATCATCAACTACATGCAGCAATTAACAAAGTTAAATAATAACTTCTGCGAATTTTTGAAAAGCTGAAGATTTGAGAGGTAGCTTTGATCTGAGCGAAATGATTAGGCGGTTCATCGAACTTTACAAGTAAATTGGCCACCGTAGTGGGGTTCTAAAGCGGACGTTTCGAGCGTAAGCCATTCGTCAGAGTGAATCGATTCGCTTCGGCTTCCGCCCAAAACTGAGCAATTGAGACTCTACGCTGAGCTAAGCCATAACTAGGTTCATATGTGAGACACGTTCCTTAAACTGCAAGGGTCAGCAATTTCAAAAGCTTCGTGTGAGAAATATGATAACAAAAATTGCGAATTTTACGCTCGGTAATTAAATGAAGAAAGATCTTTTTTCGCCTTGTCACGAAGGGAAAAAACGCTGCCTTACCGCTCTTTCCTGGCGAAGTTTGACTCTCCACCGTCGAGGGGCAGCAGCAAGTTTATTGTGAGGTTCTCCAGGGATTTCCTGTCCCCATTCGTGGGGAGACTCGTCAATAAAGTAGCCAGCTTCTCGACTGGCTTCCAAGAACGACTTGTGCAAAACCCACTTCCCAGCGGCTACTGCAGCAAGGTACTTTTCATTCCTGAAGATAGTGAAAGAGAAAATCAACTAATACAAGAACTAATTGGCTAGCTTGAGGGTGACTAGCCAAGTACTAGTAACCTCCAAGCAGCAGAAGAGGAAGAACAACAAGTGATTTCCCGTTTCGATGCGGTTAGCTAAGAGGAGATTATACTGATAAACGTGGCGGAAGTTACAAAACTGATTGCCAAAATGACGAAAACGTTTGGTTCGACTGCATTAAAAATTGCTTACTGCGAACAAGCATCATGCGGCTAGATTCATTACCGCCTCCCGGTTAGCTCAATTGGTAGAGCGCCGGACTGTTGTGCGGGAGGTCGTGAGTTCAAATCCAGCAAGACCAACACTCAGGGTCTTTAAATAACTGAGAAGAAAGTGCTGCCTTTGTAATAATATCTGCAAATGGTTAAACTTTCTAGTCTTCTCGGATAGGGACGATAAATGGAGGTCCCGTCTCACAAGCCTTTGTCTGTGATAATAAAATTTGTGGGACGTTAAAGAACCCACACACTGTTCGAAAAGAGTAGGGCACGTAGTGCCCCGGTGCTGTGGTCTATCTTTGTGTAGTGTCTATCAAATTGATGGGAGATACTGCGCCTTTGAATGTTATATAGAAAAGGCGCAATATAAATAAGGAATTCATTCATTCATTCATTCATTCATTCATTCATTCATTCATTCATTCAGTCAGTCAGTCAGTCAGTCAGTCAGTCATTCATTCATTCATTCATTCATTCATTCATTCATTCATTCATTCATTCATTCATTCATTCATTCATTCATTCATTCATTCATCATCAGCTAATCTCGCAATCTGGAACGAATACATGAGGTTTCCGCACAGCACCCTTTCTAAAGCTAAAAGATGGAACATCAAATGTTTTACACCATTCTTTCAAGACAAGAGAAAAAAAATACCAGTTGAGGAAAATGAAACCAACAGACTTAAACTAAGACACCCAGGAGTTCTACTGGTCTGCATGAAAGGGAAACAGAAGTATCTATGCAAAAAATTGCTTACTGCGAACTAGCATCATGCGGCTAGATTCATCACCTCCCTCTCTATCTCTCTGTCTCTCGATCTATTTCTTTTGATTACGGTCACCGTTAAAGGGATCACGATAAGATGTCAGTTCTGTAACTCACCTGTTTGGTTTACCAACCACCACGTGCGTGCACTCGGGATTAAAATAAACCGTGTCAAACACTTGTCCTCCAAGCTGCTCAATAAGTGCTGAGTAATCTATCTTCTCCTGAGGTGTCATAACCGACAGCTGGAACTTAGGCGTGGTCAGAGCTCGGGGTTGTGTTTGATCAAGTGCCGTAGTGTCTAGAAGATTCACAGGCTGGGGTTTGTGAGTGTCTTTAATTTGCAGGCCGATTGGCGGAGCTGCTGGAGTGGAACTGGTGACAGGTGTAGGAGGGTCGGACTTAACTGTCACGTTCAGTTCTCTTACGTGACGTTCAGCTGTGTCGTTAGCGTCGGTGTGCGTGACTCCCGTGACTGTAGATTCCTTTGAGGCAAGCGTTTGTGCGTCCTATAGGAAAGATGATAAAAAGCGCCGCTTTGTATGATTGAACTCTTAGTTTTGACAATGTTGATGTCGTGTGTCAAATTAGAATGCAAAGCACCAAAAGACAAGAAAGGGCAGAAAGAACACAGCTGACAGCTGCCTTTCCCTTTGACAAGTTTCACGAGAGTGTCGATAATAATGTCAGATAGATGTCGTTTTGTTTTAGAACACATTTTGATTGAGTCCCGTAAAACAAAAACCAAACAAAGGTAAAGGTCATAAAGAACAAATGAGAAATCAAAGCAAAAACAAGCAATTTACCTGAAGCCCGGGATTACACGGGTGACAAAGTCATAGTTGGTTTCAATTTCGAAACGAGCAGTTGAAAGGATGGCGCGAGGTTTCTAAATTAATCACAGAGCGGGGTTAAGTAAAACCACCGCAGTCTCGGATTACGCACGACACTCATATGAAAATTGCTCAAACAGGCTCAGTGACGCATGATATCGATTGCAACACTCTAACAAGTCGCTGCGCCTTGTTGACTCGCGTTCATTCATTACTTTGAGTTGTCATTTGCTCCCTGGGGTATTCACCTTTCTTCTGATTGGCTGTCATGCCGTTATGCGCTACAATGCGCATCGGTCTTACCGTGTTTGTATTGTTGCACGGTCTGTCGTCCTCCTCGTCCTCCGTGTGGGTATCAGGGCTGGGGCTACAGCCCCTCTTGAGCTGCGCCATAATCTTCTCACGCTCCATCCGTCCTGCGGGATCATCATAGGTGATAGTATCACTTTGCGAGTGTTCACTGTCATCGGTTGCTGACAAACGGGATTTGACCCGTGAGGACGAATTGCTGTTATCACCTTCATTAGCCTAGAGACAGTGAAGATTGAAACTTGATAGCGGATTTTAAAGCGTAACTTGATTAATGATTGAATCATTTTATAAAATAAGAGGGAGAGGGGGAGGGGGGTTAATGCTTTCATGCTCAAAACGGACGAAAAGCAAGTAGTTCCGAGACAAATCTAGGAAACGGATTGAAATCCACCTATAGAAGTCTAAAGTTAATATAAAACCGATCCAAGTAACTGTCCTGCTTCGCTGGTCAATCCATAACTCCTTGATCCTCTTGGTTAACTAATCGTTCAGGATTTATTCATTTATTTTATTTTTTGATCGATAAGGAAGTTTATCCCTCTCTCTTGCGTGTCAAGGTACCGCTGGTACAGTAGTAATCTGCCAGATAAAGATTGGTATAAGGTAAAGTCTGTACTCGAGCCAAGCGTCCATTAAGTCGGAGCTTATCTCGGTTCCCACAGCATGAAGCGACTGCAAGTATTACTACTTCCCCCGGAATGGGATACCTGTCCATCGCAAGGTTACCCCCCCCCCCAGCATTTCATCAGGCTTCCCTAATAGTTCGCCGGTACCCATATATATGCATATATATACCCATATATGCATTGGTAAAGCATCTACCCATGCCATAAACGACTCAGGAAGGAAGTACAATAAGGTACAAAATCGAGGCCAGGCAACTTACCTTAGCACCGACACGTGACCGAACCCTTGATGACGTACGTCTCGTAGCCAATGACATCTCAGATGTTACATTTCCTGTTGAATTGTGGGAAACGCTGATCGAGTTGCTGGATGACGTATGACGCCGGCTTCTTCGTCTCCCTTTTCCCTGTTCACAACAAAAGACATAGGAGACCATGATAGCTTAGTAAGGAGTTAACTGAGTATTTGTCACGAGCATGGAACGAGAAGAGTCCCAGTTCCAAGTCAGTTAAGATTTCTTAGTCAATTGTTTAAGCAACAGAGCTAAAAAGAACTCGTTAGTGACATACTTTAGACCACATGCTACTGAAATAGTTGATATGAATGTGTAACTCCACATCCGCAACAAGGACTGATGGTAACACAGAGCGAACACACATTGAAAACAGTTGGAAGTGACTCTCGTAGGGGGGTAACGTTTCAAGCGGCAACGTTTGGCGCGCCATGATAACCATAATTCGTGACTAACGAAATTCCTGAAATTGAAGCCGGGAGTCATCAAGAAAGAAGTGGATTATATAAATAACTATCTTCATTCTTTCAGAACAGCTCTACGTAAGATATATTATTGTAAAATTAGGTAACAGAAAGGCTGTAAATAAAATAGAGTAATGCTAGAAATGCTTGAAATAGTTATCACATGTGAAAGGTGGTTGAGAAAAAAAGAGTAAACTGAGGAAACTTAAGATACTTGCCTGTAAAGAGAGGGGGCCCCGTGAGATAGCGCGCGCTTTGATTATCTAACGGATGTGTCCTTGCGCGAGCTTATGAATTAAATAAGACTAAAGGTGAGGTTTTCAAGAGAGGCTGCTGCTTCATGTTTTGACGCAGAAAATTTTTAAATAACGTTGTTCGATCAATTTTCTTTCACTCGAAGTTCTAAAATCATCAACTTAAACGCACGGAGTCGAAAGCACCAAAGTGAAAGCACGAATATTCCACTGCGCGTGCAGAATCTTTGTCACAACAGATCCATTTATAACGTCAACACTGTTACTACGACAACTCAAACAGTTCGTTCAAACAAGTAACCTTGTTAAAAGCTTCGCTGTGCAGACTTTTTAAGAGTAAGGAGTTTTAGCGATTTCCGGGCTTTTTTTTTCGTACAACATGTGCGGATCTCTCTTATCTAAGTTTTCAAAATCCGGTAACAAAGTAGCTCCAAAGAGCGAGGCGGATTTTGAAGAGCCAAATCCAGTCGGGAGTAAAACAAAGTGGGCGGAAGAGACGACACGCAGCCCAGAAAACAACCCAAATGTGGCAAAGAAGGAAAACTTTCAAGGAGAATCTGAGATAAGAAGCTCCTTGGATAGAGAAACAGGTAGCGTTTCAGAAGATTTGTCTGAAAAACAAGAAGATGCCGAGAGAAGAGCGTTAGATAGTGCAAAAGCTATTTTGTCAACCCAAAGATCCACAATCTCAAATGACCCGGCGACGCGGGCGATGCAGAGCGCAAAAGAAATCTTGGAAGCTCAAATGGATAGCACGCCTTTAGGTTCAGGTACCATCGCCTATCAGCATGCAAGTTCTACACGATCTGTGTTTATGGGTGAAACCCCGAACGCCATTGCATTTGAAGTCCTAGACGGGTACAGACCAACTGTCCGCCCGACTGCTCGGGTGCTTCGGCGCCTGAACAAGTTGGAACGACAGCCGAAGCCATCGAGGAAGCAGATTAACGCCAAACTTCTGGCAGCAGAGGAGCGAAAACTAAGGGAGCTTGAGAACATACGTACCCGGGCCAGCAGTAGGGCGGGAAGTCTCAAACCGCACCCAGCAGAGGCGGTCTCCAAAGCTACTGCTAAGAAAATTGCTGTCAAGCAGGCTGCCGCTGACAGAAACAGAAATGAAATGATAGCGATAAAAAAGCAATCCGGGATTAAAGCCTCACGAAAGAGAAACAAGATCGCTACTGCTCAGGTTGCTGCCAGAGAAGACCTGCAGTCCGCTATTGGGCGGAAAATGAAGAAATCTAAAGATAGAAAGGCCGAGCAAAACTATCAGCGATACACCCAGAAGAACCTCAGGGAGGAGCGTGCGAGGAAAGTCAGAGAGAACGTGAGTATCGCTCTTTCGTGATTTTGTGCGGGATGTGCGTTGACAAAAATTCCCGCCTCCTCTCGCCTTAACGATCCACTTGTTTTCGTTTACCTTAACAATTAAATAATCTGAAGTTTAATCTGACGCATCTTTTCATTTCAACTTTTGCCAGATTGAACATATGCTGCGAGAAGAGGAGAAAGAAGTCCTTGAAGATCTTCGAGAAATAGAGGCAGACCAGGCGTACTGTGCCTCCGACAGCGACGAATCGTGGGGTAAAAGCGAGAATGAAGTTGCTTATGCGTGGGAAGACTTTTTCAATGATGATTTGCAGTAAATTTCGCTCATTCGCCCTAGAAATTTGCGCAAACTAACAAACTACTTTATGCTGCAAAAGAGAACAATGCTAAAGAGGTGAACAAAAACACTATGAAAACTCGAGTCAATTTTGTTCAGTGTCATCTCCTTCTTTTAACCTTCTCGTTATTTGTATAGCACTGGCGATCAAACTGTCACCGTGAAGGTGCCAATGCAGTTATAAAAAAAAATGCCGAATACAGAACCCTGAAAATGAACAACTTTTCTCGATTGATGAACTATGAAGCTATCACGACGAATGATAACCGATGAAATCGTTCAAGCTGCCTGTTATCAACAGGAAACTGAATCGTTTTAACCTCACTTGTAGAAACTTAAACCATTTATCCCCTTGCTAAAATCTTGAGATGAAAAGAAGCCGCAACGATCGTAAATGTTAGATACTAAAGGTCTCGAGTTAAATAAAAAGTACATCGAAAGTGAGGCTTCAATTTGTTTCACTTAAAGTCAAATAAACCCGTGATTTTGTACACAAGGTGTTTCTGATTGAGTGTTTCCAGATTTCACGAAACACTTATTTGCTATAGAACCTGTGGACAAGAAACAGCTGTACACACTCTTACCTTTATTTAGAAAAATTATCTTCAATTTCGCCGAACCATTAAGAAAAACGTTGGTTAATGCGGACAATGTCAAGAAAGCTTGTAGCTTTAACTGGAAAACACTGCTGGGACTACACGACGGAATTTTAACGAAATGCGCAAAAGAAAACACGCGTGTTTTTAGAGAGCAACTCAGAAGTATTATCACGATTAATGCAGAGAACGCAAAGCAACTTTTAGCTGACTTTTAGAAACAAACAGCCACCAGAAAGAGAACAAAGTTATCTTTGGTAACTTTGGAGCTCAAAAATCAAAGAAATAACAAAACCTAATAGTCTTCGCCATTGTTTTAATCACGACAAGAAATATTTAATCACGAAACACTTTCACCGGTAGAGCAATCCTTTTACCTGTTAAATTTCAAGAATTCTAAGGAGAGAGTACACAAGTTGCGGAGGGTTCTTAATCGCGCCGGAAGAAAACACAAGCGACAGACTAGTCACGTTTGGTTTTACATCTGATACGTCGAGACGAAGGTACGAGTTTCCTGGACCAATCATCTGACTTAGTTGACCAAACCCAATCCAACTCTGGATTACTTTCTTATCACTGAATTGAAAATTACACTAGCCTACACATTCTTTACCTTGGTAGCATCCATTATTGCTTCTAGTTGACGTTTAAAATCTTCTCTGGCCTCTAGAGACTCCAGTGTAGCTGGTCCCATTTGAGGATCTTGTTGTACCTCTTCTGCAATATCGCCTTCCTCAGCCTTTTCCTCCCCCGCTAACTCCTCAGGCACGCTCCCCATCTTGCTAAGTTTTTTAGTTTCACTCGACTCATTCACTTTCACTGAGAGTGACTTTCGTTTCTTTTGTGGTGACATCTCTTGTTCTGTTGTTGCCTGTAGCGAGACAATGAAAAAAGTTTCAAGCATCCTCTCAAGGCATTCAGAAGAATACCATTCACTAGTATAACTCAAGCTGTCACTTCGCCGACATGTCAACCTACCGAAAAACAACTTTCTGAAACCGTAAGTCAACTCGCCGAATGTCATATGCCACCGAAGTCGTTGACTTAACAGCGCCTTATGACTTAACAATGTTAACTGACTTAACAATGTTAACTGACTTTACAGGGTCAAATGGCTTTAAAAGTCACATCAAGAAGTGTTGAAAGATCCTTTGGTCTTTGTAAATTTTCAAACTTGAGAGCGATTCCACGCTACTAGATGAAGCTCACAATCAAAGTCATTTGTACAATGATTGCTTTTTAAAATGGTATGAAATGGCCCTGAAGGCCCTTTGAATCATCACATATAGCATACCAAGTAAAGAAACTTGGAAAAGTTAAGATATCCGCGAGATGACCGAGGACGTTAAAGAAAAAAAGAAAATGTCAGTGAGTTGACTAATGCTTTCGGCAAGTTGACATACGAGCAAAGTGATCGATATTCATTTCATATTGTTAGGGAAATCTAAGAGAAAGCTTTCAAGGAGGCATCATGCTTAACAGCTGCTTTATCTTACAAAATTTCCCCTCAATTATTCGAGTCATCATTGCAGCCAGTTTAAATGTTTCCCATCCGTGGCCATCTTTGTTACTCTTCCGTGTATTACTGCCTCTAATAATTAATAATTCGAGGTTCCCATTGAAATTTTGCGCGGGAAATTGGCGTGCGGCCAGCCAGCCAGACTGGCCGCGCACCAATTTTTCGCGCACAAAATCTAAAAAGAAAACATAAGAAACAAATAATGCGACGAAAAATGTGCGAAGAAATTGAAACGTTTTCAGATATCTGTACATGGAAACAAATGGTCGGGGAAAGGGAAACTTAGACTTCTCGAACCCATAGCTTATTCAGGTTATGGGTTTCCTGTCAATTTGCCATTTTTTTTTTAAGTTTCATTGAAAAACTTCGACGGAAACATCGTGACTTACTAGCTTGTGCGGTTGTTTATAACCCCCGTGAGGCAACGTGATTCTGACAGCCACCTATGACTCGATATGCGCAGACGTTTGACCAGTGCGTTAGCAATCCCAAGCTTTTAGAGGAATTTTCAATTGACTCTCGAAAATAATACGGGATTGCACTGGTTTTTCTTTACTTCACTCTGTGATTGGTCCAGAAAACTCGCACAAATCTCTCAGGCAATCAAATGCAAAACTCCTGGTCATGGGTTTGATTCCCACCGATGTCGTAAGAATTTTTTCTTTACCTCTCGTGGTGCCCTGTTACCCTTTACTAGGGCTAACGCACAGTGGGTTTTTCATGGGTTTCACTTAGAGCTCTTAAAAGGTGATTCGGTCGGTGGCTCGCATTAAGAAGTCGTGAAAAATTCGACAATTAATTTTTTTTTTTCAAAATTTTTGGCATAGTCTGATAGTCAGTCCTATAAGCTTTAATTTGATATAGGGGTTTAGATATCTACAGTTTAAACCGGACGCGCTACATCGCTTGCACGTGAGACACCCCTGAAGGTGCACGGTAATCTCAAGGCAGTTTGATTGTTTTTCCTTTAAGTTTTCGTTCAGATTAGCTGCTGTGTTTACTTTGGTTTTGGTTTTACGACAGTCCATCGAAAAAGGCTTGAAAACATAATCGACAATTGCTGTTGGAGCTTAAACTGCACATGGCTTGTACACAACAATTCATGTACTTACAGCTTGAGACGATCTTGTCATTCGTCTTCCCGTTGTTACCACTGACAGACTTAACTTCGGATTAAAGGTGTGTGGATACATGGTCTCGTCAACTCGCTCATTTTTTTCTTGACAACTATACAACCAATGAGGAGACACTATGTGAATGCCTCGAGCCTTTGCCTGTGCATATTCCTTACTTTTGTCATTGGATGGACCCTGCTGACATCAGAATAACAAGTCGTTTAGTCTTTTCAGTTAATGAGAAAGACAGTAGTTTTTTTATTTTTTCGTTGAGGAGACACTATGTGAATGCCTCGAGCCTTTGCCTGCGCATATTCCTTACTTTTGTCATTGGATGGACCCTGCTGACATCAGAATAACAAGTCTTTTAGTCTTTTCAGTTAATGAGAAAACAAAATTATCTTGTAAAACCCCCACCGACGCAGCACCACAGTTTTTTTTTTTTAGAAACTTACCGTCTTTATTAACCTGCTTGCAGAATAACGAATCTCAGGAGTATGCAAGCTGCTTGTGCTACCTAAACCTCTGAATACTACTTTGATAGTTGCTCTCTAACCTGGTGAATAAGGTGCGTGCATGATCCGTCGTAAAGCCTGCGATAATCAGCTCCGAGAGAAGATGCTAAGTTGAAGATTTCTGTTTGTTGCTGAGCCAATTTTTTACTCACAGATAAAATGACACCAACTAGGATACCTTGTTGATGAGGTTCTCCATTTTCCTGTCCATTAAAAGCACAAATTTATGTCAAATCCGCTTAGTAAACCAATATTAGTTAATAGTGAAAAGACAGAGTAACTTGGCTCTTGATATGACAACAGTTTTCTCAAGTCATGGTAATATTCCACTATTACGTGATCATGATAATGATAATGATGATAATTAAAATAAAAATGATAATAATAATAATAATAATAATTTTTTTAAAGGACAGAAAGTTTTATTGTTATCCAATAACAGACAAACGTAATGTGAACTCTGCAAGTTTAAAAAGCAGACAAAATAATAATAATAATAATAATAATAATAATAATAATATTTTCAAAACTTAAAAACATTACAATAACTTCGCGTGGGTAATGGTTTTTCATCTCCTACATTTCCAAATTAGTTGATAGGGAATACATCTATTAAATTCGGTTCTCTAGGATCAGACTTGTATCAGACCCAAACTAACTTTGATAACAAAAACGACCGACATATAAAAATCGTGAAAGCAACTAATAATATTAATAATAATAATAATAATAAATAAAACAATAATAATAATAATAATATGACTTACAATATCAATAATTATTATTATCATCATTATAATGCTTTGTTAGCAAGAAATACCATGATACTAAAAAGTGACTTGTGGTGGTATTGCAAGATTAAGATTTTGTATTTTGTGGAAGGCAGTGTGGCCGAGTGGTCAGTGTGTCAGACTCGCAATCCGCCACTCCCTGGTTCGAGTCCTGCCCTGACCACTACCTGGATTTGTTTCATGGTAGCTTTGAGTTCAAATCCTTGGCCATGCTTGTAAATAGCCAACTAGTTTGCCTTCGGCCAGTTGGGATTCTTAATAATGTTATTTTCAATTTGAATTATTTGTTTCAGTTGTTTGGTGGAAAACCTGTAAACTAGCTTTTCAGCTAAGTGTTTCTACCCACATTAAATAAAGATTATTAATTATTAATTATTATTTTTATTAATTGATTACTAAAAATTATGAAGTCTACCATGAACTTTTAAGGAGCAATTTGACACAAATGAGACATGTACAAAAAGAGACTGGTTGAGACTTTGTATAAAGTCTACTTGACACAAATGAGACCTGTACTATGCATCAACAGCCTCTTCATATTTAAAAAACAAACCTCTCTTTCTTGTTGGATGTCATCAAAAGTTTCATCATCATCATTCTCCTCATCACCTTTCCTTGTGCGTGGAGCAACAGTGCCCAGTTTTTTAAGAGTCTGTTTGATGTTCTCTGCAAAGAAATCACCCAGTGGAAAGCTGTTTCTACTGCCCCGACTCTTTCTGCCTCTTAGACTTGAACAAACAGGTGAAGCCAGCTCTTCCATCACATCAGCCAAGTCAAATGATGGTCTGAATGGACGGAAGTACATAGATGGCCTCTTCACAGGTTGCTTTTCTGTACTTCCTTGATCGCCACCTCCATTGTTAACATTTTGCACATGGAGGGCAGATACTTCATTGTTTGTTTCAATTGGAAGTTCACCCTCTTCAGATTTTAAAATGTGGTCTTGAGAAGTGTCTTTAGCATCTGCCTTGCCCACTCTCAGTTCCTCTGATGGGCAAACATTGGCATCCACTACAACTTTTTTGTCACTGCCTACAGGATACTCATTAGTGGGAACCAGGGTGCCACCTGCAGCACAGGCAAAGAGCCAATCCCTGCTTACTACAGGGATATTCCATTTCATAGCTGCCTTGTATTTGTTTCCATCAGGATCTTGGCACAAGAGGTGTGTGCTGGCCTTGAAGTTCCCACTTGCTTTACGAACAAAGTATTCCTGGCAATGAGCACCTGATGAGCAAAAGAAAAAATGTTCTCATTGAAAACAAACTAATAATATAACTGGGCACAGTTTTCCAAAGGATGGATAACACTATCTAATGGATAAATAGTTATCCAGCAGACTGATGTCAACAAATTGTACAGCACTATCCACCAAATAGAAATTTATACAGTGGATAACATACTCCACCCTTCGATTAACCAGGGCCAGAAGTAGATGTATTTCAATTGAGAATAGCAGTCATGTAAAAAAGCTAAGTACTTTTTAAAAATACTTTTTTGTTACGTACTTTTCTCTCTTAACATGAAAAGTGTGAGAGAAACAAAAAACAACACTGGTCTTGATTCACTAGCAAACTAAGAGGTTTTGACTGATGGAAAAACAGTGAGAACCATGAACAAACTTGGCATATCATTAATGAGGAGTTCAGTCATTGCTGAGAACTGTACACCCTTTTCTCGTGCCCAATTGTGCAAAGGGAGGATAAATCGCTATCCAGTAGAAAAGTGTTAACAAATTGCACTGTGCTACTCACTGGAGAGAGATTTATCTAGTTGATAGTGTCTAATTGATAAAAATGAAATCATGTTTGGCTAGAGTTACCTAGAAGTTCTGCTAGTTGATATATGTGGTCTCTTTCTACGCCTGTAAATTGACTGATTGTTAAAACACATCCACTGAGTGGTTTTCTGGCCTCTGGGATACTAAATGGCTTAAAGAGAAAGCCATCCTCTGGGGCCAAAAGATGGTCACATGCTAAGCTCTGCTCCAACCAGCAAAATGTAACCTGTAAGAAATTTAAAACCTCATTTCAACTGCAAGCATCTTGTGATATTTGTTTTTCTGATTAAAAAATCTCTTTAGTTTGATGATTGTGCCTTTCTATAACTTTAAGAGCATATGATTAAAAAAAATAAAATAATGACACTTTCTACTTTGACAATGGATCAGAAAGGAGATTTGCTTTCTGGTCACTGAGACCAGTAAGTGATAATTATTATACTCTTTAATGGATTGTAAGAGGTGGATGTTTACAAGGCATGAAATATCAAAATTCTCTAACAAGAATTCTCTGGCTTATTTGCTACTTCTGTCGCATGGGGCAAACCCCTCTGACATTTTTTCCAGGATTCAAAGACAATTTGATGAGACCCACTAAAACTTTTGGGCGGTATTGAAGATTTAAGAAGTTAGTGTGTTTTCGAAGAATATAGCAGAGTCACCTAGCCATCCACTATTTAGCCACTGAGTCTCCCACAATTTATGAACTGTAAATTATTGATTTCTTCCACAGAAAAACACATTAAAATTTTATACTGTGAGTACAAGTACAAAACTATATATTCTTCCAGTGGGTCATCTCTAAGAATAATTTACATAATGAAAAACTTCAAAACTTTACAATGTGTACACATAATGAAATTAAAACAGACTGACTGTAAAACTTGACACACAAGACATCTACAGCATATAATAAGTAACATCTACCTATGTAAAAGTTCACACTCTGTTATGCAAACATTAAGTTACTAACTAGCTGTTTTGCTTGTAAATCTTCTTCAGGAACTTTGTTCATTGGTAACACTGCATAGTCAGCTGTTTGTCCACCAGACACGGCCTTTCCTCCATTGCTCTCTAGAAGCTGCCAGAGGTGTGTCAGATGTTCACTAGAAAAACCAGCCACTGTGAAAAACTTTCCAGACAGTAAGCCATCTTGGGGAGCTTCTTCTTCTTCTTCATTATCAAGTGTAGCATCAGGATCAGCACTAAAACTACTGCACTCTGGTAGGTAAAAAAAGATTTTGTAACTACACATATATGTACTGTATATAATGATTCAATTTAGTCCCTTGGGTGCTTATTTACTCATGATACCTTGGGCGCACTTATTGGAACAAGGGCACTAACTCTTATTATTACAGTACCATATTACCCTCTGCTGTGAAAATTCAAGGTCTATATAGCAAGTTACATCTAGGGGTAATGTGCCTCAGTTAATTCAACTATAGGGAAAAATCTAGGAATCTTAACTAACAACTTAACTGAGTGTCTGAAGGGTTTGGGAAACAATTTCTTGTAACATGCAGTAACTTCAAATGACTCAGATGCACCCAAAGCAAAAAGAGTCAGTTTGAAATTATCTCTGCCTATTAAAGCATGTTTTACCTCACAATATTTACAGCAAACTTATACTTCAAATGCTTAAAATACTACACTGAACCTTTTAACTGTGCAGTGGTGTCTGTTTGAGGAAGGTTTTGCCCAGGTTCACTGCCTTGATCTTCATTCTGAGGCAGATATTGTATGAAAACATCATCATAATCATCATCACCATCGCACTGATCCTCCTTTGGCTTGGCTTTTGCATCCTTTTTATTTTTCTCAGATGCACTTGGTTGAAGAACAGAGACATTTTTTGTTGCTTTTGAAAGGGTTTTAGCAGGATCTTCATTCTCTTTGCATGAGAGTGGAAGATCCTCCCTTTGTAATAGATCAGAACAGAGATATTCTGCAAAGAAAAAAAATGGAAACAAAGTGATTTGTAATAGATCAGAACAGAGATATCCTGCAAAGAAAAAAAATGGAAACAAAGTGATTTGACCTGCTATTCTTATTCTAACAGATAATAATTGCACCCAGCCAAGGTAATGAGAGGTGAAAAAATTTATCAATTACATAATATTGCCTGATTGAACTACAAATTCTCTTGTCCCAGTTGTTTGAAAGTTAGAGAATGCTATCCAGTGGTTAAATCTTAATCCAGTGGATACTGCAGCATGTTCTGCTATCACTTATCCTCTGGACAGAGATTTTATCCATTGGATGGCATTATTGGTCCTTTATACAACTGGGCCCTGGTCTAAAATTGTAAGAAATGTATAGTTAACGGCAAGGAGAATTGATAAAATTGGAAAGTGAGTGGCAAGGTGAAACACACTTACTTTCTTCTGATAGCTTTTTCCCTTCCCTTGCAGAATCCAAAATCCATTGAACACTAACAATAAACACTTGAAAATCGCAGTTTCTTAACAGATCAATATCTGCATCAATTCTATTGCCAACAATAACATGAGAAACAATCTCATTGATTTGATTGAATCTTGTCCCTCCTCCAGAGTTGATGATCTTTCTAAGCTTCTCCAAGTTTTGCCCAGAAAATCCACTTAAATAAATTTTACAACCATCCAGAAACATATTCCCAGGCTGAATTCTGACATCAAAATCAGAGCCATCTGGATCTGAAATATGAGTCTCTCCTATCCTGGAAACATCAGTCTTAGACTGATTAGATAGTCTACTGTATCTTCCACAACCAGAGATCAAATCTTTGTTGCCGTGTTTCTGCGCACTCTTGTATGCTGCTTGTGCAGCCTTATTTGAAATCTTCTTCTCTGTACTACTTTTAGAAGTATTGCCTTTAATTAAACCAGAAAATCTTGCACCTGCTTGTGAACTGTTATTTTCTTCATTAGGCTGAGTATAATAGCTTGACTCATCCTGACACAAGCCTGTCTGAACTGAGTCATAAAACCATTGTGTACAAACACAGTGAAGATTCCACCTCCTTGCATACTCATATTTTTCACCCCTTGGCTCATCGACAAGTAAATGAGTACATGTGTTCATATCAAGTGCACCAGAGTATGTTCCACCATGTTGTGTTACAAGTTTCTTAATTTCTTTCCTTTTTTCTGCATCAATACCTGTCACACAAAGAGTTATTCCCTTGAATGTTGGGCATTTGAATTCCATGAATTGTTCATCTGTGGCACATACATGTTTGTCCTGACTGAGCTCCCAGCATTTGTAAACCCACTGTGGTAATAAAATGGGTTTGTTGAAACTACATGCTACCTTGTATTTCTTAGACCCCACTTCACCCGCAACCAAGTGAGTTACTGCGCTGGTGAAATCTTTCATAACAATTCCTCCCATCAGGTGGATAAGATCGTAAAGCCTATCTCTCTCTTGCCGAGGTACACTGGTACAACTGATAGCAGTGCCAAGCATGGCTACACCATAAACTGGATATTGGACATTTGGCAGCGGGGTCTGTGTTTGTAAACAAGATAATATACACTGTGGACCAACAATCCTGCATTTACTTTTCTTCAAGTACTCGAAACTTTCTCCTTCAAAATTCTCCAAAACGTAGACCGATCGTTGTGTCTCCAAATCAATATTTTCCAAATCGCTCGCAGAAATCCATTCGCTGTTCAAATCGTACTCCTTGCTAGCTTCCGAGGCTCGCAAAAGGTTTTCTTCCTTCGATTCATCAACACTTATAAACCTAAGGGTATTTTCATCATCGCTCGCCATTTTTCGGTTTCCTGATCAGCACATGAAATTGACAACTTTTATGTGTCAGTTTTCTCAGTCCGCCATCTTGGATTCCATCGAATTCGTATAGCTCAACTATAATTTTACGGTACAGAATAGTTAAACCGAGTTCATTTCTCTATCATTATGCTTGTCTACGAAATTTTGTATCAAGAAATCAATTGAGATTCTAAAGAACCTTTCAAAACGAAAAATTTTAAAGGAAATTATACGAAAACATGGTCATCAAAACACAACAAAATTTTTTGGCGGGAAAAGATAGACATGCGCCATGAGTTATGAGCTTGCAATGAGGTCACCCTATCCCATAACTCCCTGCTACGAATATTGTTTGCTCAATTGCTTATTGCGCGATGAAACTTCCGTCAGAATTGGAAAGTCATAATTTGTCGAAAGTAGACCATTAATTTTTACGTTTGAATTTTTAATTCCCATTTTTGGCCGTTGAGTTGAGTACATCTAGTTCCACTGTTTTCTGGGAATGTATTGATTCTATTCCGGATACCCGTTAGTGAAACTCAGAGATCAATTATTTGGACGACCAAATATGCTGAAGGCAACTGGGCGTCATGATCAGGAATCACATCGGCGCTCCTACAGCAAAATTTGGAAGTTGCCAAAATAGGTGAGGTCACTTTGAAATTAACTAAAAACAGCTGCACTTAGATAACACAGTGCTTTAAAAGGAAACTAAACGGGCGCGGATAGTCCTAATTACTGATTTTGTGGCCTGCGCTGCCCGTAACAAAATTGTTGAAGGACGGGAGCTACAAAATTTCAAATAAATAATGCGGACACTTTCACAATTGCTTTCTTCGTTATGTCGGACATAAAACGTAAGTCTTGAATACCGTTAAAAAATATAGAGTGAAAAGATATCTCTAACACTTTGCAAAATTAATGAAGATCGAGTTAACAACTTAAACAGGAAGCTTTAGAAAATCAAATACTAGACTATATATAGCCAAAATTTCCTTCTACGTGCCAATGAAGAGTTTACAGTTGTAACAAGAAGCATTAAAAAATCAAAGACTAATTACTATAGCCAACACTTCCTTCTACAGGCCGTCACAAAGTCCCTAACGAGAATGCACGTATATCTCAAAGAAGGAAATCAGAGGCGTTTGGTAACCAATGTCCATCTTCAAGAGGGTTTTTGCCCCTGTATTGGCAATGGAGCCATGAAAAAGAAATCATGTGCAGATGTGTCAAGACTGGAGCCTGCCATTTGGTTCAAGGTTCTTGTGCTAGAGTCAGTATCAGTTGACTGTGGAAGAAAGATAGTCAGCTGGTCAACTGGAAATCACCCCGAAGGTTAGTGGTCTTTTCTTTTTTAAAAAAAGGTGCTATTATTAATTCTGTGTATGCGACAAGTTAGGCACATACTAAGTGAAACTCCCTCTTCTTTGTTATTAAGTGACCAGATACATCACTAATAGCCCCATGCCTGAGTGTTGTTGCTAGAGCCATCAATAGGAGCCAGTAGCTCACCAAACCACTTTATGTTTGGGTTCAGAGGTTTCAAAGTTTGATTCATTCATTATTTCTGTAGTATGTTTTGGGCAACTCAAATATTTGTCCCTTTCCCACAGCATCTTTGTCCTTGATCAGTATTTATTCAGAGCTTGAAATAGTGAGCAGCCATCAGACAATTCCCAGCCTGATTTGTAATTTGTCTGGTTACTCTTTGTCCTCCCCAGCCAATTTTACCAGTCATTTCAATCCACAGCTATCACTTGATGTGGAAAAACCATGCTTTTCAAGGCTTTGAAATCAAAGTGATTCAAAATTTGTTGAAACAATGCTTTAAAAAGCCAGATTCACCACCCCCTCAAGACTCGACACTAACAGTAGCCAACTAGCCACAGACTAGTAAAAATCCAGTTTTGGCTAGTGGTTTTCGGTTTCCACTAGCCAGTCTGGCTAGTAAACAAACTGAAATTGTCGTAAAATTTAAGATGTCACTAGCTACTTGGCTAGTAAGTTGAAAAGTTGGTGTTGAGCCCTGCCCCTTTAGTGAACATATAACCTATTTAGACTAAACAAAAAAAATTTTGGCTTTATTCTATTTCTTTCCTTTAGATGCAGACTTGCCAAGTCATAGGAAATTTTGCATGGAAGGAGAGTGTTATGATTATGATGCAGACATAGATGAACTCTTTACGTTGGCTACAAAAGTCATTTACCCAGCTGATCATGAAGAGGTACAATGACATGGAGTAACCTTGCTATAAGATATATTGCAACCTCATGCAAGCCATGCCTGAAATTTTAATGAAAGGGATTTTGATGTTATCTCCCTTCCAATTTTCTTGTCTTTTTTTACTAATATCTGACTTAAACAGTGTTATTCCCACCAGGCATCAATCCTATTTGATATTTTGTAAAACACTTGAGAAGTTTAACTAAAAGATCACTGAGTAATCATTTTACTTTGTTATGAATTTCTTAGCTCATCACTCCCCTTGTTTTTAGTTGTTAAGTGAACAAAAAAATTGTGGTGAAGTTGGTATTAATAGTCTACATGTTGTGGTTCAAAAATTTCTTTGATTTTAAATTTTGACTGTGCTGAGGCTAAATTTTGTCTTTATCTTTTCTTGCATTCAGTCACCAATAACACGCAAAAACTTGAGCATGCTCATTGGCCAAAGACATATCAATTAATCCCAAATAGTGCAAACAAGTTGAAATTGAGTGCAGAAAGTTGAAATGAAATTGATTGAGTAAGTCACAAAAGTATAACAAAGTGGAGGAGAAAGTTATGGTATTTTAATTCAGAGTTTAAGGGAGAATGCTCAAAACAAACAAATGATGCTAAATGCTAAAGCCCAACAAAACACAAACAGCTGGTTCAAAGTCTAGAAGTGGAGCTATGAAAGTAAGAACCAAGCCAGAGGCCCTGAATAAAACTCTAGAGAAGTTTTGTGCGACAGTTTGTACAAAAGAGAGGGAAGATTACTGCTCTCTACCTGTACCACTTGCACAGGCCCTACAAGTCCTGCTTGTGCAATTTTGTTAGCCCTTGAAAAATTTTCTTGCGCATAAATTATTTATCCCATATTGCACTCAAAATCATGTGATTACCTACAGTGTATACAAATGGTACCAAAGCTTTTAAAGGGCATGGGCAAAGTTAACCAAAGTGAATATTGAGATTGAAAGAAAAAGGGGTCATTGAAAGTAAGAATGTGCTGTCTAACATTCTCTGTCTGCTTCTTAGTCTCAAACAAATGCACACACTGTTTGCTGTAGACCTACACTTAAATTGTAGAGTTTTTTGGTGATTCTGAGTACCTGGAGTCAGGGTTTGTACGTGTCTTGAAAACCCTTGAAAACCCTTGAATTTCAGGAGGCCGATTTCAAGGCCTTGAAAGTACTTGAATTTCGTTTTGGGTCCTTGAAAGTCCTTGATTTTTTATTGAACTACATAGAAAAATATCTGCTTTTGTTTCACACCATCGGTAAACCCACAACATAGAAGTTAACATAAACCTTTTTCTTGGTTTTGAGGTAAAATTGTCATTACAAAAAGTCCTTGAAATTTCTAAGTAGGGTCCTGGAATGTCCTTGAAAAGTCCTTGAATCTTTGGCCTGAAAAAGTGTATGAACCCTGTGGAGTGATAAGCATAACTCAAAATAGCTGTCACATTGGACCATAATTTATGCTAAAGTGATCAAGCTCCTTTATCACTTCTTTTGCAAACAAGAGGAAATGAACAAAAGAGCTGCAGTCTTTTAATCAAGGATGACAATAGTCCCGATAGATTATGGTAATATTTTGTAGGGCAGTGAAAGTGATTTTCCTGCTAGTCTTCAAGGTGATTTTTGTATACAGTATCTGTTTTACTGATACTTAGCAATATTTTACTTGTATTTGGCAGCTGACTTACCTTGTTGTAAGGGTTTACTGGTTTACTATGTATTGAGTTTGTACAGAGTGAATTAATTTGATATGACCTTTCTTTTTCTCTTGTAATTCCATCCTGTGATCTGCCTATATTGATATATCTTGGAATACATGATATTGTTTATTTTACAACAAATCTATGTTTTAAGGCTCGCATGTCAGAATTGTTTATTCAAGGTCTGCTGTTGATTTTATTGTAGAATGGAGTCTCGCAGCCCTCAGATGAAGATTATGAACAATGCCTTTTACGAATGCTTCACTGCTACATCCTGCCTAAGATAACCTTACACCAAGATGACTTAGATAAAGTCATGAATGCCAGAGAGAAGCAGGCTCTAAGCATCCAGGAACTAGATAGGAAGGTCATTGAGAAATGCAAACACATTGATGCTTGTGAGCTAAACATGGAAGATCTACGTACTCAGTTTCTACCAGACCTAGAAAAGTTTATACACAGAGGATGGTGCTCCAAAGAGTTTCTTGAAGTGCTCCTTGAGGACGTCAGCAAAGAAGAACCAAGACTGCGGCAGCTGGTGTGTTGATATAATTATTCTGTGGTTTGAATTTCTCCTTTGATTGAAATATTTTGAACAACTTTGATTTCTGAACTTCGAGAAAGATTTCCTGAGCATGGGCCAAAAAAAGGTCTCAGTCTCTCCTGTGGAACAGAACATCAGACTTTTGGATTGTGCTGCACTCCACTTTCATTTCTGTTTTCTATTCCATTTTTTTTTCCTTTTTAGATTGTATCTACTAAGCCTTTTCAATAGCTCTATATACTATAGTGCTACATGCATTTCTAAAAGAACTGGGGCCAGGCTTTACAACAGTACAAGGTGTTTTGTCTTGAATCTAAACTTACATTTATTTTGCAGATTGACAAGGCTCAAGATCAAGTGCAGCATGCTAAAAGTATGAAACCATGTGCAGCATCTACTGAACAGCTTAAGACAGCTAGACAACAGAGAGACAGAGAACAAGAAAAGCTTGAAGCCCTGCTTTTGACAAGAGAACTTATTGTTAGTGTTACTCGTCAGGTATACTCTGGGGGTCTATTTTCTCTTATTGCTTGATGAGCTGTGTAACTACCCAGTTTTGGGCTAACTTTTTGTCTATTTATTGCAAATTTCAGTGTAACCCATGGCTTCATGTTCACAGATACTTCACATTGTCGTGGCCCTATTTGTTCCCAGAGCTCCCTGCATACAGTGAAACCTGTATCAAGTAGATTCTAACATAATAATATTTATCCTTACAATATCACCTCCAATCTCACAGTAAGGTCAAGAGAATAAATATGCTTTATTAACCAAGTGTGAGGGCCGTACTGGGAGAATATCCGCCCTCGGTCTTGGCAGTACGAAGCGCAGCGAGGTTCATACAAAAAAGACGGAGGGCCGATATTCTTCCAGTACGGTCCCGAGCAAGCTTGGTTAATAAGAGATATATTATACCACTGAAGTTCAAAGGGATACAAGTACGGTATCATTCAGGACCATTCGGGACAGGGCCCGGTCCAATACTTAAAGAATATTGACTGGCAATAAAGCATTTTGATTGGTTGATTTTAGTTATTGGCCCTCTGACTGCCCAAGTTGTGTAATAAAGGAAATTAATACCAACTGAAGAAGCTCTTTATTGTTATACAAAGTCTCCTTGTCAGCACCTTAGGAAATGTACAGAGCTTGAGGAAAGCAAGGAGAATAAATTATATATACTGATGTTAAGGTGTAAATTTATGTAAACAACTTAGTAAATCAGTTGAATGTGTGGTTGTAATTAATTGAATTACCATTGATCGAACTTTAATCTAATTATAGGCTCAAAATGATGGAGGAGTCATTGCAGGACATCACTTACTAAAACAGTACTTGGATCAAAGGAAGACACTTGCTAGTCTCAAACAAAGCCGCAACAGGCTTCTAGAACAGAAGGTAAACATGTTAAATGTAAATGGCTTTAAAGATATGGTAGACCTCTGTGGGTGTCATTTAGAAAAAGACAATTGTTAAAATGCATTCTTTGAAGTATAACAAGTCAAAATAGACCATGTTTCTTTGAGCAAATTAACCCAACTCTCACAAGTGGCAAAGACAGAATGTCTCCTTACAATATCAATACGATATCAACCAGGTAAGTGATGAAAAATAAGAAATATATCAAATGAGGGATTAAAATAAGTTATCCAATACTAAATTCTCCAAACTAACATCACTCAGAAGAATTGTATGCCAGACAGTAAGGATTATTAATAATGAGATCATGGGAATGAAAGGGTTAAGCAGGTTTCAAATCTGACAGCACAAATAAAACTTTTGCATATTTTCAAATCCTTGGGAGTTGGTCTTCAAAACTGTGTAGGCATTTTCAATATTCTTATTGGTTGCTTTACAATTTATCTGTGTCAAGTTTGCTTA
Source organism: Stylophora pistillata (assembly GCF_964205215.1). Classification (NCBI taxonomy): domain Eukaryota; kingdom Metazoa; phylum Cnidaria; class Anthozoa; order Scleractinia; family Pocilloporidae; genus Stylophora; species Stylophora pistillata. Next base: position 28,668,622 of record NC_142519.1, on the reverse strand, counting down.
TCAAACTTGTATAAGTACAGAGGCCATTGTGGGAGATGTATTTTGAAGTCCCCCACACTATTTCCTAGGTTGGTTTCAAGGAAATCTGCAAAGTTTACATACGTGTACCCTATTAATTTGTTCAAAGAAGACACATTTTCCTAAATTTTAGATAGGTTTTTTTGTTTCAAAATTTTGCCAACAAATTCATGCCTTTGGATGACCACATACCAAGTCATGTCAACCCTGGAAACTTCAAAGTTCCAACCCACAGTAGCAATGTAGAGGCCTCTTGTACAGTCTCAATATTCTCAGAAAAAACATTTTGTGGGTAGCTATTACCCCCTGACAAACCTTATTTTAACTCTGCTGGCTGGCAATTTCAATTTCAAGTCTATTTTTTCAACTTGAAAACAGCTTAAGCAGAACTCAATAGTGGTTGCTTGTCAAGTGCAAGCAAGGAAGATTGCTTTATCCAAAAGCTCTCATCCTTTTTGCTGAGATTCTTTTGCCTTTCCATGCCCAGAACTCTTCTTAATTCTATCTTTACCCACAGTCTAGTGTTAAACACAGACAGATAGCTAGGATCACAACATGCAACTGAAATCAGGAGATGTTTATGCATTGAATTAAAGGAAAATGATGTTTAATTGCAAAAAAAAAAAAAAAAAAAACACTTCAAGTCATTTGTGGTGACATGTTATGATCTGGTGGTCTGAAGAATTCAGTTCCAAAGTATGTTCTTGCAAACAACTTGTTTGTGTTTCAATTTTGTACCAAACTTTCTCTTGTAAACGTTAGTTCAAATAATTCTGTAATGCATAGTTTGACATGAGACAAAATCAACCTTTGAAGGTCTATCATATCCTCAACAGTGGCATAGTAAAGCCTTCCAATTGCACTAAGCTAGCTGTTCTGGAAGTCTATGGCAGTAATTGACGGCACCCCAGACTAATTGTATTCCACATATGTATGACTGTATAAATATAATAAGCTGTAAGTTTCTTTCATAAAGAATTAAAACTTTTGTGGGTTTTAATTTTCACAGATTTTTCAGAGTCTCCTCATAATTATGTTAAAGTGAGACCCACAGGAAAACATCCCAAAAAAATAATTCAGTGCAAAAATGCACTTTTTTAGTGACATGAAAAACTCCACATGTCAATTAAGTACGTGTTAACTTGTGTTCTTTGTTATTGGACTCACTTAAAATATAAACTTCGCTGCATAGTTTCCCTCTCTCAGACTATTACTTAATACATTAGAAAATTTGTAACACTAACAGTTTCTTTCCTGCTAACTGTTCTGCTTCGATCCTCTCCCTTACCACCCATTTGATCTATCATGTGCATGATTGTGCAGACTGTATGTGTTGTAGTTCAATTTTATACTTGGTTCAAATTTTATTTTCCTTTGTTCTTGGTCATGTTAATGTATGATAATGCGTTTGAAACAAAGGAAAATAAAATTTGAACCAAGGATCAAATTGAACTACAACATATACATCCCACTCTTTTGATGATGAAAAATCATGATATTTGAATTTTTTTTCCACATTGTGTCCAAAGAATTGTGCACTGAGTGTAAGAGAAATGTTGGATTCTGCTATGAAAGAGCTTATTGACAAAGGCTACACTGATGCAAATGATGCAAATGCTTTAGGATCTCGAGCAACAGATGGTAAGATATGGGAGCTTTGAAGCATACCCTCTACTGACAACAGTTTGTTTTACAGTGTAAACCGTTGTAATACGAACACTACACTGTTATAGAGTACATAAGTTAGATTAGATGTTCTCCCCTGATTGATAATACATTTCTCTGTTTTTTTTTCTTTTTTTTTTTTTTTTTTTGGTAGTCCTTGAAGGAGTATGGAAGCCAGAATGGCAAAGACTGGGTGAAAGAATTGCTACTCTGGTGAACAATGAGGAGCATCCAGTTGGAAATCACTTCCAAATGTTTTGCCAAAGGATCCAAACACTCTGTAATGAGCTGCTTACCACTGGAAGATTTAGCAGCTCTGAAGAATTTACCCCTTCATGTTCACCATTTGGCCAGGCATGTGCAGCTCTGACTGAGTATGAATCATATGGCCTAGAAGATTTTGTGATGGAGAATCATAAGTATAAACTCCAAATGTTACAATCCATAATTAAGAAGGAGTTAGAAACTGCAACAGAATTCTTGTCTGAGTTCTTTAACAACAAGGACATGCATTTTAAGAACAAAATAAGGCTTTGCTATGAGCAGTGTTTTTATGATAAAGAGCACAACTTTTTGGCCTGTGTCTATGAATTGGCTTATCGTGAACATGTGGACAAGCTGCGAGAGGATGTGCAAAGGCTCAGATTCCTCCCGATAAAGTTCTTGAATTTGCAAATGAAAGATGAGTGGTGGTTGGAGCTATTTGAGCAACGCTCACTTCAGTCAAGTATAAACTCGGGAAATTATAGTCCATTTACAGAAGCATTCATGAATGGCACACTTATGGACCAGACAGACCATGGTCTGAGTGGTTCTTATGACATGATTGATGAATTGGATGACTTGGTAGATAATGTGGCAGAAGCTCACAATAGCAGGCACATAGAAGATATGGAATCATTCAGAAGCTTATTCATCAGTGCCATTCGTCATCGCTCAAAAACCATAGCTGTGGATGATGTTGATAAACCTCGTGACCAGTCTAATGCAGGGCCTCCAAAGTCCAGGAATTCTGTTCAGGATGCTATTAGTTGTAGTGCCCCTACAATGGTTCAAATCATTAGTTTATGGAAGACAGCGCAGTGTGAGCAAAGTTATGACTGTGTTGATGAAAGCCTGCAGATGAAGACACCTTTGAATAGGACACTTTCCAAAAGTGAAAGTGATCTTGGCAAAAAGGACAGTTCGGTTTCTGGAGAAACTTTTGAGGACCACTTTGGTCCTGCACTTCAAAATATCAAAGATATTTTCAAGGTTACAAGTCCATTAAACAAACTGAAATGCCTGACTTCATCCCTTCGTAAAATCACAAATGCTGTTCAAGAGCTACGGATGCAGAGTGGACAAGATACCTTTACTGCAGCTGTGAATGCGGAGGATCTTTTGCCACTACTAGTCCTGATGATGCTCCAGATGGAACCTTGGGAAGTAGCTGCCATGTGGCCCCAACTGGCGTTCACAGAAGACCTAATGGCACCCTTTTTGACATCTGGATGTCATGGCTGGGCCTTGGTTGAATTTCAGATGGCTCAAAGGATTTTAAATGAGCTGTGTAAAGAATTCTGAAGATTGCTTTTTGAGGGCATGTGAGTTTATGAAAAAGGTCTTGATGATGTTTGATTCAGCATTAACTTCTCCCTTCTTTTCCTAAGGAAATGGGAGAGAATTTGAAAAGAGAATGTAACATTATATCAGAAGTCACACACTCAGGCTATTTATCCAAGCACCCCTTCATGTACATTTTAAAGCATTTTGAATAATGGATTATTATAATTCACCTTTATGTACTCCTATATTTCATAGTTAATTGTGAAAGAGATTTGAGTTGGTAAGTGGCTTAAATTTTTATCAGCTGTGCCTTTGAAAATAATTACCAGAGGTAAAACAAATTGTCTAAATTATTGATCATTGTTGATAAATTATGACAGCAGTTATGAATTTGAATGTATGAAAATCATATATGTGTACATGAAATAAATGAAAGTGATCCTCGCAGTAATGAACCCTACGTACTTATGTAGTAAAGGAAATAATAATTTTTTCAGGCCTTATCTCCACTTAGTCTACTGCATAAGTAGGGTTCATTACTGTGAGGATTGCTTTCATATATTTCATGAAACCACAGTACACATATATGAGTTACACATAGTCAAATTCATTGTTATCACTTCAACGGGTTTAAAGAGCACAGCACAGGTATCACAGAGGTCATGGGCTGGGTTCGACACCTATCTACACCTGCATTACTAGCCACCGGGCTAGCGATTTCTAAAATTTGCTGGCCCAAACACAACTTGTTAGCTAGCCTGGATCAATTTCCTTCGAGGTCTACTTCAACCCCAGATATGCAAATCTTCCTCTAAACTTATTGGTCTTTTAAAATGATAAAGAATGGTACAATCGCTTCAAGTGCAAAGCGATCGCGTTTGGCGATGTGCAAGGTATTGCAACATTGTTAGGGAGAAGACTAGGGAAGACATTGACCATTAAGGGTAGAGTCTTGGATTTAGGGATGCTTATGATCGACATGCAAGACAAAAAAAGATGCCAGAAGATGAACGGGTTATGCCTTCTTCATTGGTATTATCATTACAATTTAAACTTTCTAGTTTTTTAATCAACTGTGAACTTCAAGTAAGCTAATTATACATAATTTCTTTCAATTTTTCTACTAGCCAGCAGGCTATTAAACATGGTTTTTTGCTATCCCGACAAAATTTTTAGTAGCCTCGGGCTAGCGGAGATGTCGAACCCTGGTGATGGGTTCAAATCCCGTACAGACCTGTGTTTTTTTCAGGTCTTATTTCTACTACTACGTAAGTAGGGTTCATAACTGCTGGGATTGTTTTCATACATTTTATGACAGCAATTATTGTTACAATAACATCTGTTCTTAAGGGGGAAAAAAACAAATATTAGCATAAAAGTGATAATGCATCATGATTTGGTTTTTAAATTTGACCAAAAATACATGTTTTTTTTCCCTCTTGGCATCTTTGTGGAAAGATTTTAAATCAAGTTCAGTGGTATTGGAGGTACTACTATGTTACCTGTCGGTGTTAGAGATAATGTAATGATCACAGAAACTCTAGAGAGAATATTCATGTACATACAGAGTAATGTGACATCTATTAGGAACTTTCTTTCCTAATGCTCTCCATTCCAAACTATTTTCGTACATCTTTAAAACTTTACAGGATGATTCTTCAAGTTTAGTCATCTATTAGCATATATTACCAGTATTTGTTTTATTTAGGAGTATTAGTGCTCCATTTGTTGTTGACATAATCTGACAGCTGTCACATTTAGTGATGGATACATCTGTATTTGCTTTATGCTAAAAATGATTATGATGATCCGGCTTAATAAATATATCTTATTAACCAAGCGTGAGGGCCGTACTGGGAGAATATCGGCCCGAGGTCTTTGACAGTACAGACCGAGCGCAGTGAGGTCCATACAAAAAAGACCAAGGGCTGATATTCTTCCAGTGTGGTCCTGAGCAAGCTTGGTTAATAAGAGATATTTATTATACGACTGAAGTTCAAAGGGACACAAGTGCGGTATCATGCGGGGGACAATGCCCGGTCCAATACTTAGAGAATATTGATCAGCAATAGAGCATTTTGATTGGTTGATTTTAGTTATTGGCCCTCTGACTGCCCGAGTCGTGTAATGATTAAGATTATCATACATGTACATTATGTTCAGTATAGATTAAATCATCCTGGCTATTAATTTGTGTCGGGTGATCCTGATTCAAGTGTCCAATTCTAAATTTCAACTTTTATTTTGAATGTCTTAAATTGGACACCTATGCCATCTGTATGGCAATCAGGTGCACTTGAATGGGTAGATTTTTTTCTTTCCCTACTTTTGATAGAATACTAAGGAAGAGGCTCTCCCAGATATTATTAATAACATTCTTGCATGATTATTTTATGTCATTTGTTAATAATGTACCCCAAAGCCAGGTTTATACATTGGCAGTGTATCTACTCTTTGGCTATCTTGTTGTTTTCACATGAATTATCTTTTGATGTTTTGGGAACACTTTCTCATTAAATTTACCAGACCACACTTTAAAAAGGAGACCTGGGGCCTGTTTCTTAAAAGTCCAGGGGCCCATTTTTTCAATGGCCCCCAAAGCTATTCTAATATTCACTCCAGGTGAAGTTTCAAGGTTTTGAATTCAAAACAATACCAAAAACCTATCAGCTAAAGAAACAAAATGGACCTGCTTCTCTGTTGTGTAAATTGTGATTTTGAAATATGGTTTCGTGTGTGTTAAGTTACCGGGACTTTCTAGAAACAAGCCCCTGGTAACTTAATGAGCCAATAAAGCTGTTCTGTTTCCATTGAAGATGGGGATTTCAAAAGTTTTGAAAATAATACTGTAAAACTATCAGTCAAAGAAACAAAATGTACTAGTTTGGGGACCAGAACCTATTTTTCTTTTCTTTGAATTTTGATTTTTAAACATGGCTTCAGGCCCATTAAGTTACTGGGACTTTTGAGAAATGGGCCACTGTAGTTGAAATTAACTTTTCTGATGTAAATATGAAGAAGGGCTATCAGCAACTGTAGTTCTTATGTGTAATTAAATTTAGGATAAACGTTTCAGATTTCAAACCACTTTGTTGCAAAGTCAGATGACTTTGATATTGCGCACCTGGATTTACCCAGTTTTATTAATTAATGAATTCTTAAGTTTTATTAATGAATTAATTCTTAGTAATAAGTTTGTATGTTGCATCATCCAAAGTGGTTTTAATGGACAGCTAAGACACTATATATAGGTCTTCAAGTCAGCTCCATTGTGCCTGGTGTGTTTAAATGCATTACTTTTTTTTTACCATACCCTTACTGAATGAAACAAATGGACAGGTGTAGTTTACTGATGTACTAGGTAAAATCTTCATGGTGTAATAAAAAATGCAGATGAGATCTGTGCCATGAAAATAATGCAGATGAGACATGTGCGAAATGACACCTGGCTTCTTGAATAGATAATGCCAGCCTCTCAACTTTATTTTTTAAGAGTTCCTTCAACACTAACTACAACACATAGTTATAAAGAGGTTTTCAGCATAGTGCTTTAGTTTTCATTATCATATGCAGGTGTGTAACCTAGAATTAGATTTGATAACCTCTGTTGACAGAAGTTTTTTAAGGTTAATAACATTAAGATTCAAAGCTCCAAATGGTGTGGAAAAAATTGAAAGGACATGCCTGAATACTGGCTCAATGGAATATTTTCTACTTTACAGAATTATTTTTCAGAAATAATAACCTATTCTTGTACTAGTATTTTTTTGAGAATTAATAATTTTTTAAATTTATTTTAAACTTAAAAATTAAATGTTTGTGCTATAATCTAAAAAAAAAAAAAAAATAGTGATTATCAGAAATGTTTCTAATCTAGTTGGAGAAAAATATTTTTCTAAAGGTGACCACATATCTTTTGTCACTGTTTGGTGGGGAATGCAAGTTTTTTTGACATGGCAGTAAAACCAATGCACTTTTGAACTTTGTGTCAAAGTGAATTTATTATTTATATCCAAGGGATTGATAAACCACTTTATTTCTGTTGGTCCTAATCTTAAGTCAGGGAGGCATGGTGGCCTCATGATCAGTATGCTTGACTCCAGATCAAGTGGTCTGGGTTCAAGCCCTGGCCAGGGGCGCATTGTTGTGTTCTTGGGTACAGGCAAATTTAATGCTGGGGGTAACTTTGTGATGGACTTGCATTCCATCCAGTAGGGAGTAGAAATACTCCTAGTTATAACTGCAAATAATGTGTTGTATGAAGATCGATTGAAATGACTTAAATGGCTATCATTAGAAGAAAGGAGAACTTTATCATCACTCACTGAATGCTACAAGACAATAAATGGACTGAATTGTCTGAATCCATACGAATTCCTTAGCTTTGCGGACAAATACAGACCGCTGAGATCCAACCATCACTTCAAGCTTAAGACGAAATCTGCTAAGTTAAATTGCTATAAACACTCTTTCTTTCTTCCTTCGCATTGTTAATTTATGGAGCAATTTAAGAAAAGAGACCGCTGAAGCAAGACTTAAGAACTTTTAGAAATAAGCTAGTTAATGAATTTTCTTAAAACACGATTTAAACTAATTACCATTTTAAACTTTTATTATATAAGTATACCTACTTGTATGTATAGTTTTTGAATTTATAGATAAGGAATTAGGATTTTTTAATATTGCTATATAAAATTATGTTAAGGAGGTGGACTAGAAAGGGATAACCTTTTCTACCTCCATTCACAATTTTTCATGAATTTTTTGTGTTAATGTATTGTTTGTTAGTTTTTGTTTGCTTTCTGTGTGTGATTAATTGTGAATAAACTACTATTATTATTATTATTATTATTATTATAGTTGCTTTGTGCCACTGATGCTGCATTTAAGCACCAGTCCAATAGGCCACTTGGCTGGTAAACAGGCTTTACCTAATCTTGAGCTTAACCACATTTAATTTAACAGTGATAAAGTGGTCTGCCCAATATAATTTCAAAATTATTTAACCCTTCTAATTTATAAACAGTATAGATCTTTATGATAAATTTTTTTTAATGATGAATATTTACTGCCTGAGATATATAACAATAGTACTGAAGTAATCATAATCTATGAGTAGTTTGAAAAACCCAGTTCATATCTACTATATTTCCTTGAATAACACACGATTGTTCATTCAAAATACTGACTAAATGGAGGAGTGCTTAATGGAAGTAAGGTGCTATTATCAAGGGGGGGTGAATCTTCTCTTGCATAGCAATAGGACAAATTAAAAGTACAGATAACCCACACAAAGGAACTATGCAAGCACATGGAGATAGAAAGAACTGGAATTCTCCTGTTCTGATTCCACTGTAATTCAAGCTTAAAAAGTTGTAAATAAAGTGGTTAGAGAAACAGGTTTTCCTTGTATCCCTACTATTAGGAAAGTGAGGGTGGGGGGCACTTGTTTGACAATATGACTTAGGTGGTGGGTGCTTTTTCTGGGGAAGGGCACTTATTAAGAGTGGCTGCTTATTTGATGAAATATGGAAGTTGTCACTCAGACATAGATTGTTTAGCACCAATTGAACATTTAATTAGTGATAACCAATTAAAAAACACTTAGAAACTGTGCAACCAACCATCATTAATTACAAGTCTGTAACATTTGACCACTTCATTTTGATCCTAAACAGACTTACTTCAAATTTTCTACGCACAATAAGATGAATGTAAGAAAGAACATCATGACACAAAATGGTAAAAAATTAATTTATTTTACTGCAATGGAAATCATTCTGGTTTAAAAGCACCATTACCACCATTCTGTTATTAAATGCTTTTTGAAATTCTAACTCTGAAAGTTACTTTTCTGTTCTAGGTTGAAAAAAAGAAGTGATGTTTTATCCATCACAGCTCTGGGCAGAATGAAATTCAATTTTTTTTCTTTGTATAAGATCCAATTAAAATTGACTTTACTTCAAAGCACTTTTCCCCATTTAGCTGTACCAGTCAAGAAAGAGCAAGGATAGTGAACACATCACCAGAAAGAAAAGTATCCAAACTCTGAAGCTGGCATTGTTCTTGATAGCCTGCAAATGAATGTTTCCTTAAATGAAAATAATGTTCTAATAATATTAGCATTCACATGAGGAACAGATCTTTCTTAAGCAACATGTATGCATGCATGCATGCATGCATGCATGCATGCATGCATACATACATACATACATACATACATACATAGGTTAATTGACCACTCCCCATAGAGGGGCTTTTTAGGGCCAACACCCACCCATCCCACCTGGGGGAGGACATCCACCACACAGTAATCTTGTGTGTGGGAAATTAACATCTCCTACCCCTAACCCTGCAAGAGATGGGGCCTACAGTTTATTTCTCCTTATCCAAGAAGACTAGAATATCTATCCATTTCTTGATATTATAGAAAGGTAGCAAATTCTCCTCACTTATTTTAAGACCACGAGTATTGGTCCGGCCGGGGCTCGAACCCTCGACCTCCCGCACAACACAATCCCACGCTCTAACCAATTGAGCTAACCGGGAGGCAGTGGATAAACAATCATGGTAAGTAGAAGCTCCCTATGAGAATTTGAGAGGCACAAGTTCAAACCCTTTCCTAAAAAATTCCTTTATTGCAGTTCATCTGTCAGAATCGTATCTTCACTTACTTGGATTCTTAACAAGTCAGATGCAGGGGTTTCAATAACTCAACTTTTTTCCATAAGCAGCCACAATTCCTACCCTTTTTCAGAAACGAATTTGAGGGACTTTTCCAGGACTTGCACTGAATTTTCCAGAACTCGAAATTACACCTTAAAACCCTTTCATTCCAAGATTTCAAATCAATTATCCTCATAGTTTATATATATATATATATATAACTGCAGACAGGGTGCACACTGTTTCGACCTATGTGGGTCTCGTCAGTGCAGTGCAGACACTGGGCCAAGCTCTGGAATAAACCATTGCCTGGGCGCTACACTTGTGGGACCAAGTGCAGGCATGTTGCCATGCGAGAGTGCTCAAATCACAACTAAGGTGATGAGCTTCGCCCGAAGGCTAAGTGCATGGCAACCCCAGTGTATTATATTTACATATTATATATATATATATATATATATATATATATTTATATACTATATATATATTTATATACTATATATATATATACATATATATATATATATATATAATATTGAAGTACACGAGGACGGACAACTTCGAGCTAAGAGAGACATATACTCAAATAAAAAGTCTAAGAAAGTTTAATAAAATACGTTTCGGTCCGAGACCTTCATCAGTCGTTATACAATGACTTACAAATTCCTTAAATAGATTTATATAGGGCGTGATGACACATGAACAAAAACAGTAATTACTACGCAAAAAATTATCACAATAAAAAGAAATGGAAAAATTGTCGAATCCACTGAAAATGTTGAGGAACCAGCGTTGACTTGAAAGGTGAGAATTGTACCAAAATTCCCAATTAACGCTGAGACTGGGACCTTTGATGCCCGCCCAATTTGAAAAAATTCTCCGCATTAATTGTAGTTTATTCTTTTTTTTGGAGTGAAATTCCTGGTGCTTATTCAAGCTGAAGGGTGCCAGAGAGAACAACTGTGCGCTCCAATATGCTTCTCTGGTAATTAGAAGTTTCTCGATGTTACCTTAATTGTTTACTGTCGCCTGCACTTGATCAATGCATTGGAATGAGAAATCGCTTAAATCATGTGGTGTTTTGTTAAAATGTACCGCTACTTCACAGGTCTTTTTCTTAGTGACCATAGCAGACTTGTGGTTGCGAAATCTAACTCTAAAGTCATTTGTTGTGGAACCAATGTATTGTAGGCGACATTTCTTGCACAAAGCCAAATAAATTATGTTCTTAGAATCACAGGAAAGTTTCGATCATATCTTGTAACTCTTGCCTGTTTGAAAACTTAAAAAGTAATTAGAGTCAACCAAGAAGTTGGCGCCATCCTGTTATGGCCCTAACATCGAAAGCAAAGGGGTTGCTGAGGTCAAGGGATGTTTTAAATGTAATAGAACAAGATGCGATCTTTGTCGCAACTTCTTGGTTGACTCTAATTACTTTTTAAGTTTTCAAACAGGCAAGAGTTACAAGATATGATCGAAACTTTCCTGTGATTCTAAGAACATAATTTATTTGGCTTCGTGCAAGAAATGTCGCCTACAATACATTGGTTCCACAACAAATGACATTAGAGTTAGATTTTGCAACCACAAGTCTGCTATGGTCACTAAGAAAAAGACCTGTGAAGTAGCGGTACATTTTAACAAAACACCACATGATTTAAGCGATTTCTCATTCCAATGCATTGATCAAGTGCAGGCGACAGTAAACAATTCAGGTAACATCGTGAAACTTCTAATTACCAAAGAAGCATATTGGAGAGCACAGTTGTTCTCTCTGGCACCCTTTGGCTTGAATAAGCGCCAGGAATTTCACTCCAAAAAAAGAATAAACTATAATTAACGCGGAGAATTTTTTCAAATTGGGCGGGCATCAAAGGTCCCAGTCTCAGCGTTAATTGGGAATTTTAGTACAATTCTCGCCTTTCAAGTAAACACTGGTTCCTTAACATTTTCAGTGGATTTGACAATTTTTCCATTTTTTTTTAGTGTGATAATTTTTTGCGTAGTAATTACTGTTTTTGTTCATGTGTCATCACGCCCTATATAAATCTATTTAAGGACTTTGTAAGTCATTGTATTACAACTGATGAAGGTCTCGGACCAAAACGTATTTTATTAAACTTACTTAGACTTTTTATTTGAGTATATGTCTCTCTTAGCTCGAAGTTGTCCGTCCTTGTGTACTACAATATTTTTGCTATTATTTATCAAGGTTTGGACTGTGAATCCTTTTGGATCCTTCTGGCGCGACGTCACTGTTGGCTCGAGGCCTTTTAACTTGTTATATATATATATATATATTTCTCATAACTTTAATTCTGAAAACTTTATTGCTTGTCAATGAGTTAAGCAGATTTCCAGAACTTTCCAGGAACTGTTGTCTTTTTCCAGGACTTTCCAGGTTATCAAGGACCTGTATGAACCCTGTAATAGGTGACTATGCCTGTAAAAGGGGCCATAAAGTGAAACCTAAACCCCACCCAAACACAGAGAGCAGTAAGAGATCTCACAGTGAGCAGTAGAATGCTAGTAACCAGCTTTTATTGAAACCCCTGGGTTGACGATATTTACACTGTACCTCTCTTATCTGTTCATTTCCTCCCTTGACATTTTCTGTTGTTCCTACTGCCTTTTCATGTATTCTGTCAATCTGTGCAGACTGAATGAACAAAAGATACTGCTGGATGGACTTTTTCTACTAAAAACTTAAGTCCCAAAAGTCTCACTAACTTAATCATCAGGTTTAGATGCAGACTGAAATCTTAGCAATTTAATTTATAATTTAACTTCTAAGAACATTTTAAATCATCAAGTAACTAAGTACTTTAGGTGGCTTTCTCACCTGGTGTAAAACCTTTTCAGAGAAGATTTCTTGAAGCTGAGATATTTCTACCACTTTTCCTTCAATTTGCCTATAATAACAACATACAAGTTTATGATAGAAAAAAATCTATACATGTAAAAGATAGTTGAAAGAATCAAGTTTCTGAATTCCATAGAAACCCTTTGTAAGACTGTGATTTAAACTGCAATTTCATCACCATACCTCACTTCATCCACCAAACTGTTCATTTCTGTAAACAACCTCTGGTTTTCCATTTCAAACTTAAATGAAAAAACAAACAAACAAAACAACAAGAAAACTATGAAACAATCAATATTATAAAAAATATCTAATAAAAGTAATACTTGAAAACTTTCCCCATGATCAGTTATTTATTACATAAATTATGGTCACTGTAATATTGTATAAATTAATATTTCCTTTGCATACCATCTGAATTTCCTCTGCTGTCAATTCCTCATCCTCCCCAGCAGGAGGAGGGGCCAAATCTAATGGTTGTGCTAGACTTGTAGATTCTCCTGGAAGTACAGAAAAGCAAATCTTGACGTAACAGTACTGACTATCTCTGGTTCATTGGAAGAATATTTTAACTATGTAAACCATTTTTTTATTTAATAGCATTTATGAGGAATTAAGGATCCCTTAATAAGCCTTTTCACCGTTTAACTCCTATGTGTGACCACGACAGAATTCCTCCTTTCAATATCAGACGTATCAACAGTATCCATTTTCTTAATAGAATATCAAGCGGACAAGTAATGAGAATAAAGGAATAAATCAATCAGGGGATTATAAGTTGATCTAATAACAAATTCTCTAAACTGAAGTCTTAAATGAGAGTTACTCTTTGCCTGACAACAAGTGAAATGTTTCTTGTTGGTCTTAAATATTCAGAAACTAAGCGTGTGTTTCAGCAAACATGGTGCAGTCATTCATAAGAATCACATCATTCACAGATCTTTACTAACCCTTCCTGATAAAGTAGCAGTATACAGTTTATCATAAATAGATAATAATTTTTATTCATGTCACAAAATTACTCTAATCCAATCTCTCAATTCCACCAACAATTGTGTGCCTTCTTTCAATTGATAAATTAATCTTGTTTTTTTTTTATTTTTTATTACATTATGTACAAATGGCAGCTGAAAATAACAATGAACAAGAGAAAAGTTACATTTTATCATGAGGCATGTGTAGGTATGCGCTGACAATAAATTTGTCCTGTAACCAACCTTTTGAAACATCATCTTTGACTTCTGAGGTAGAGGATTTAGAATCAAGCTGTCCAGGTGAGTTTTGTTTCAATCTTTTTTGTTCGGGTTGCAGTCTGGATCTTATTTTAATTATGAAAAAGTAAAAGAAAATTGATTGTGACAGGCTGTTTGAAATTAATTTTGTTATCATTACCAAATCTCTGGGTCCAGTTGTTTAAAGGGCAGATGACATTATCCAACAGAAAAATCTCTATCCAGCAGATAAGTGATAGCAAAATACCCTATCCACAGGATAGAGATTTAGCGTTATTCAACCTTTGAACAACCGGGGCCTGAGGTGCATCTAACATATAACATTTTCCTTTAAACTCTACATGTCAGAGTATGATCTTACATTCGCTTCTTTTCCACCACTCTCTTAACTCGGATTGCTCTTTGTTCACTGTACAACTTGCAAACCACTAAAGAAAGAAGTTACAGAATTTTAACCACATGTGATTGGCAATTCCTGAAACAAATACTGCTATATTAAAAAGAGTAGCTTACACAAAGTCCTTGAAGATGGATGCACAAAGTGGAAAACTGTAGAAATGTACCCTACATATTTTATCAAACCAAGTGGACAAGCCCCACATAAAATCAACAATCTGAATTTGATTAATGGTGCCCAAAAAAATAATGGATCATTATCTTTTCAGTCTCAAAGTATTGCTTTTCTTTCTATGTTTTCAAAGTCTGGGAGATTTTTCTTAATAAATAATATAATTAGGGGTTTCAGTGAAAAGGAAGCAAGTCAAAGTAACTTGGAGTTATCCTTGTGAGTGACAAAAGTCTGTACATGTACATGATCCCTTTTGTTTGAAAATATTGCAATGTAGAAGCTGATAGCAAAAGAGACCAGAACTTGTAACTCTAACCCAACCTTTTCCTGTCATCACTAGTACTACCTTGCAAAGATCTGGGTAAAGCAAAAGTATTAACAAGAATGTGTATTGCTATGGCCATAAAGTCTTACACTTAGTTTTTTAAACAAGGGTCTCACTCTCTTGCATTAGTCTCTAACTTAAATAGTGTTCACCACCCCTCAATCTGGAACTGCTTCATTTCAAACCAGACAGAGAGAAATTTACTTCACCACTAATATTTGAATGTTGTCTTCTATTTTTCATTGGAAAATTAATTGAACTGCTAGGTAGTTGTACACTGTAGATTAGAATGATCTTAAGTAATTTGGCATACAGTGTACCTTTTAAATATTGTCCAAGCATTTCCAGTACAACTTCTCTGTGAGTCATTACTTGTTCACTGCTCTTCTGGTGTAATGCTACAAAGAGTATTTGAGAAGCCTATATGGATTGGGTAAAAATCTTCATCTGTTTTGCTTAGCAATGTTTCAAAATTTTAGGTATCAAGGTTCAATCTGATTAATTTGTTTATTATCAGCTTTCTAGAGAATACTTTTTAAAAGTACAAAAATTACTGTACATTTCATAACCATGCACCTAACCAATTTGAAATTTTAAAACTGATCTGCTTAAATGTGTGGCACAGAATAATTTTTATGAGATAAAGGACTTAGCATGTAAAGATGAAATAAACAATTTTTAAAATTCGAAAATCTCATCTGGAAACTCGAATTTTAAAAATAAAGGACTTAGACAAAAAAATACTGTAAAAAGAGAACAATGTACTGATTTGTGTGCATGGTTCTCTTTAAATCAATTTCAGGTCAAAAATAAATCTAAATCAATTTAATTTGTACCATAGTTTCTTTTGTTCCAGGTAAATTCCTATAGACTTCACGCAAAGTTATGTGTAACTACAAATTAAATTATAGTTTGATATCACTTTAACCTTAAATCATTTGGTAAGACATACCAGTTAACTCTGACAAATATATGTATTAGATATTGTATAATAAGTGCTACTGCTAATTTCATGTGGATTTTTCCAAAGATGTTATAAATAACAACATTATATCTGTATATGTGTCAGTACCTTCACTTTTGAGAGTTTGTATAGCAACTGAGCATGTTTTCATGTACGATTCTGCATCTGTGTCTATTTGGTCTCGCTCTTCATCTGTCATACTAGACAACTCTAAACTTAGGTTACTGTATCAATAAGAATAAAAAGTTTTGATTTGCTTGGACCTCACAATACTCTTACAATACACCTCCTACAAAATTACTATTGATCCGAGTGATTTAAGATCACCGGTGTATATTAACTATTTTTATGTCAGCCCTCAAGATTGGCTTTTATGATTGAGATAATTATTGTAAATCCTAAAATTTCTGCTTGCCCCCAAATAAGCAACCACTTTGAATGATTGAAGTCCATGCACTCATCAGTAACTTATACGGGCAATAGACTTATCATTTTCTCAGTTGAATGCCTCAGGTTTATTGTTTGATGGGTCCTGAGTTAATGTTTTTCAATGTTGCATATTTGCAGGAGTAAGCACCCCTCATATCAGCCACACTATTTTTATGTATCTTATTAACCAAGCGCGAGGGCCGTACTGGGAGAATATTGGCCCGAGGTCTTGACAGTACGGACCGAGCGCAGCTCGGTCTGTACAAAAAAGACAGAGAGCCAATATTCCTCCAGTATGGTCCCGAGCAAGCTTGGTTAATACGAGATTTATTATACGACTGAAGTTCAAAGGGACACACGTGTGGGATCATTTGGGACCATTCGGGACAGTGCCCAGTCCAATACTGAGATAATATTGACCAGCAATAGAGCATTTTGATTGGTTAATTTTAGTTATTGGCCCTCTGACTGCCCGAGTCGTGTAATAAAAACCAATTGCAGCCCTCCTCGAAAAAAGGAAAAGGTTTCCCCTCAAATAGCAATCTCCTTGAATGCTCTGACAAAGGGGTTACGTAATGCCCAAAACATCAGCTATAGAAACCTCTTAAGATGGCCAATCAACATTATCAACTCAGTTGATAAAACGAAATTACTCTTAAATAAGCCGTTACTTAACCAGCCAACTTACTTTATATACTATCATGAAATAATTTCTATACTGTTACTAATTACAATGTAGAAGTCTGCTTACCTGAATGGATTGATGTAATTCTTTTGGTGTTTTAGTAGGAAATCTCTCAGCTTAGTAATATTGTAAAGCTGTTATAGAAGAGAGCAGCCTCATTAAACTTAGCATTGATTAATCATGTAATTTTGATAAAACAATAAAAAATTAAAAAAAGCAGCTTTTTTTTTTTGAACATGTTTTTCCAAGTTTTGAGGGTTTACTTTTTGGGTAGATAGAGAGCAATTATTGAATGAGATTGAAAATAAATTATCAAAGCCAAGGTCTAGGTTATCTACTGAAGCAAAGGCTTAGGCAGATAACACAGACACAAGGTTTGATAATTCATGATATCATACAAAAAACGAAGTCAATAATTTCTTTTATTACACATTTTTTACAATGCTTAGCCATCTAAGATTTTCTCTAAAGTTTGCAAAATTTAGAGAGCACTACACAGACAAGAAGCTAGAAACTACACAGACTTTGAACTCAACACGACAATTGCAATCTGCTGCAGATATTGTATTTCTCATGTCTCTCATCTCATCTCCTTTATTTGTTTGAGCAGGTTGAATTATGGCAGCTTATTTGCTGATGTGGACCTGCTATCTTCCCACCCATCCCACCCCAGGGGAGGACATCCACCACACAGTAATCTCGTGTGTGGGAAATTAATGTCTCCTACCCCAACCCTGCAGGAGACGGGACCTCTGTTTATTCGTCCTTATCTGAGAAGACTAGAATATCTAACCATTTCTCAATGTTATAGAAAGGTAGCAAATTCTTCTCAATTATTTTAAGACCTTGAGTGTTGGTCTGGCCGGGGCTTGAACCCTCAACCTCCTGCACAACAGTCCAGTGCACTATCCATTGAGCTAACTGGCCGGCGGTCAGTCAACTTCACATGCTATGGTATATTGATTGAGTGCTCTTGATTAATCAGAATTCTTGTCTAATATACAATAAAACCATTAAGGTGAATTTCAAATGAAGAGAATTAGAACACAAAAACACCATCAAGCTACAAGTGAACTGATGCAATCTACTCCAATTCTCTACAACTACATCTACATTTATTGTCCTTAACACTTTCGTACACAAGGATTTTAAAAATAATAGTTACAATAAAATGATAATAATTACAAAAAAGGTATAATTATGATCTAAATAAGTAGTTCTTAAATGGAAATTCTATACATAATAATACATAATATTTATCATATATATAAAAAGTTCAATAAATTTATAAAAAAAGGTCACATATTTAATAGATTTAATTTTATCTAAGAAATTCTGATACTTTACATTTAAATAAATTTAGAGATGGAGCCATAACGATTTGGTTATTTAGAGAGTTCCAATCACAGACAGTCCTTCGAAAGAAGCTATTGTTATAATAATTAGGGCCAGTAGGTAATTGAATGAAAGATTGTGAATGGTGGTTTCTTGTGGCTCTTATTGGCTGCTTCAGATCCTCAGGTAATTTTATGGCTACCTCGTTGTTAACTGCTTTGTAGAACACGTAGTCTATTTGCAGTTCTTCTGGATTCAAGACTGCCCTAAGACAGTTAACCCCAAAAGGGAAGTTACTGACCCAAAAAAGGTAAGATTTCCGCACAGCCCCATGCTATTGTAAAACAAAGCTGTTGACTTGCAGTATTATAGGGAAATCTATTGTTTCATTTCGCCATTGTTTTAATCTATGCAGGAACTGTACGTATAATAATGTATGAGGCAGCGCGGAGATCTTCCCTCGGAAGTCTGTATAAAATTTGGTATGTCAAAATAACTCAATCCTGAATAAGAAAGCACCCCCAGTGAACCATGCTTATTACAATATGTTTATTAGGATGCACTGAAAAAAATGGAGTACAAAGACTAAAATATATAGATTGGGTTGTCTTCTTACCACATCTTTCGCTTTCGTTCCAAATTCACCTTTGTGTCTTTTTAAACCCAAAATGTCCTTTGCTGCCTCTTTGACACCATGGGCTTTATTTTTAGTCCGTATTGTTTTCACAGTGGCTTTGAAAAGTGCCGTTCTGTCCATAATTCAAAGGATAAGAGCAGCGATATCCAAAATTAGAAACAAAATCGACAAGGCATCTCCTTAGTAGCCTCGCCTTTGTTGCTTTAGTGCTACGCAACTCACAGTGGTACTGGGATATTACTTTCAAAAATGGCGGAAGGGTTACGTCTTTTCGCCAAAGTATACTTCATCGTTTCCTTTCTTGTGAGTGAAAATGTTGGCGAAGATGCTGTCGATAAAAACGAGAAGTATAACCCGAATGGTCCGCTGGTGAACTGCAGTTACTTGTAAGTCCCTTTTTCGATTGAACACCCAAGTTACCTGAAGATAAACTTCCGCTAAACTAGCTTGCATGTAGCTATATATATATTAATTTCTTTTTCTTTCTTGTGAAGGTCTGTAGATGTACACCGATCATGTATGTACATTTTTATTTAAGCCTTCCTCGTTTTCTTCATTTTTATGCTCTACTGGATTAAAATACGAGACATTGTTTATTAGTTCCTTTAGGCATACATTAAAACTCGCTTCTATTATTTAAACGAGCTATTCTGGGCTATTGGGTTGCGATTTTCATGGAAAGTGTACGTGTACAGTCGAAATATTAAGATCACAGACTGTAAGTTTTTTTTTGGTGTGTGTGTGTGTGTTGGAGGTTTAAGGTCGTTTTTCCCAGTAAGGGTCTGTTCGCCTGGAA
The DNA here is from genome assembly GCF_964205215.1 of Stylophora pistillata. Classification (NCBI taxonomy): domain Eukaryota; kingdom Metazoa; phylum Cnidaria; class Anthozoa; order Scleractinia; family Pocilloporidae; genus Stylophora; species Stylophora pistillata. The sequence continues at coordinate 28,648,891 of NC_142519.1, read as the reverse complement.
TGGAGGCAATTCGCCTGGTCAATCTGGTGATAGCATTTGACGAAATTACACTGTCTGAATAACCATCCTTGCGGTCATTGTTATGATAAAAATTATCTACTAGATGCAAAAATGCACTTGAGTATTGTTTGGTACACTTACTACAGTTTGGTACACTAAGAGCATTTTGAGAAGGAGCACTATGACAGAACATTTACAAAAATAATGTTCATGAAACATTCTGTTGGTAGGCTAATAATTTGGATATATCAACAAAGTTGAAATGGTAAACTGGCCACCGTAACGATTACAAAAGCTGACGGTTCGAGCGTTAGCCCTTTGTTGGTAGGCTGTTTGGCAGTAAGCGGGAGCCAGAGTAGTGCCATTCATTTGTAGTGTCAATGTTTTTTTAGTTGAAATGAATGTATTCATTGAGATAAGGATCTGATTCTGTAAGGTGAACTAGATGCATTTAATATAATAATTATAAAAATAGTAATAATAATAATAATAATGGCTTTATTCAGCATTTCCAAGGTGACTCTTCATCTACAAAATACATCTGCTTGAAAATGTATCTGCTAAAAAATACAATAAGTTACATCTACCAAAAAGAATTTCGTCCGCTTAAAAAAATTCAAATAAAGTTAAAAATATAAAAAAGGTAAAATAAGTATCCCTATCTAACAATGCAAAATAAAAATTACATCAAGCTAAAGGTTATCTTTGACCTTTTTCATCAAATGCATTAAATGCATTTTGCTTATTTGCGTCTTGGTAGTTATGGAGCAGATACTGAAAAATTAAGTGTTTCATTCAACCATCACCAGAGAAAAGTTTGACTCTTGATTCTGATAGAGAAAGACCTCCTGATCAATGTGAGGTAGTTTGTAGAGTTTAATTGTGGTACACATTTTAGACTAGGTCCATAGAAATGCAGAAAAAAGAACGAGGCTAATATTCAGCTATTTTGACCAAAAAAAGTTGGTCAACAAATTATTTATTATATAGCAAAAAGATTTTGCTTTTAAAAGAATCAAGAATTACTCATTTATTCAGAGAGCCGGGAAAGAAAACCAACTGTGTTTAAAGCATAGTAAAAACCCAACTGGGTCATTTAATTTTTTTTCATTGTTTTGACTTGCTTCTGCTGCTTTTTGTGACTTTGTTGTCAACATCGTCCAAAAGTTACAAACTTTGTAAATCTACTCCATGCACTTTTTTTTCTTGCTCAGGATCAATATGGGCAATCCCGAGCTTCACTTGCCTGCTCGTGCTGCTAGCTCTATAATGAAATTTTTTAGCAGTGATGAATGCTGAATGCTAATATTTACTCTTAATTCTTTTCCTTCACTCAGACCTATAGACTTTCTCGAGTGTGATCCACCAGTTGATTTTACGTCAAACATAACTGCACGAGAGGTGTCTGGCTATGGATGCTCTAAAGTGAGTGCATATCTTCTTATTCAAATATTTTTCCTCCATTCAAATATGACTTGATTATTATTTTATAGTTGCAACAAAACACAAGACAGAAAATTAAAGAAAAATTTGAACAGTAGAAGACACAAGCAAAACTGATGCTAGTTGATTCTTTTGAAGTCAAAGCACACCCAAACCTTTAAAACTCAGATCCACATGAAAAGGTTTTCCACTAATATGTAAGAGTGACCAGGTGCTAAATTATCCTTGCAGAATCAGCCCCTGAATGAAACAAAGGGGCCAGGTGACTCTGTAAGCTTGTACACTGAGTTCATTTCTAGTTTGACACCCATAGGCTTGAAATTGCCCTTGTTCTCTGAAGTAATCCACAAGAAGCAGGGTGTGTCAATGTAAAAGCCCATAATCACAACCAAAGGTGTTTTGGTACTGTTGAGAATGATGGGAGGTAATTGCAATTCAATATGGCGACAATTTTCAGGACCAGCAGAATGGCCTGGCCAGGGCTTAGACACTGGCCTCTTCTCTCTGAAGTTTAGGGTACCAACCCCTTTGGCCATTGCATCTCCCTCCACCAAAATGGTGTTATTATTTTAATTAGCCATTTCCTTAATAAGACCCTTCAGAACTTGTGCAAACAGAGAATAAATATTTGGTATATATAAGACTCAAAAAGTTACTCATAGCAAATCCTTGGAGCTAAACTTCAGCTCAGTGATAACAAATCTGATCACGGTTGTTGAGTAGACAGCTGAAACCTCGGACCACTCAGAGAAGAGTTCGGGGCCTTAACCTTTTAGCCCCTTAATGTGACTAGCTTCTTATCTCTCCTTTTAACATCACCCCTGAATCACACATTAAGGTCACAAGAGCAAAGAAAACGATTACCAACTATAGAAGCTCTTGATTGTTGATCAAATTCTCGTTGTCAGCTCCTTTGGAGATGTTTGGAGAACAATACGGAGATTATACTTCCTGATGTATGGGTGTAAAGGGTAACTAACAACTCAGTCAGGTGCTTATCTGTTGATTAATGATAGTTTTCCGTGTTTAATACAGTTGATATGTATGTATTTGTTTATAGTTCGGCGGCTCAAGGTATGAAGACGTTCAACACACACGGGTTTGGTGTGAAGCACTACCTGGAATTGAGTGCTTTGGAGAAAGAAAATTTCTTAGCTTAAAAAAATTTCCCTGTATCAAGTAAGTTAATTTTGAGTTATTGTCAAGGTGGAAAAAATGTTAGGGGTGTTACTGAGTTGCAGACAACTTACTTGACTGTACATCGTGTAATTGCTGGTAAGAATAACTTATCCATTGTTTCTTATAAAATGTTTCTCTTCCTCTAAACAAGACATTTTGTCTTGAAATATCTCTTTTTCTAATTCACTTCTTCATTCATTCATTCATTCATTCATTCATTCATTCACTTATTGAGAACCATTCATATTCCAGCATTTTCGTATTGGCACAATTATAACCATAACTAACAGCACACAGAACACATAGCGTGCGAGATATTACACCTATCAAATGGAAAATAAAAAAACAAACAGCGCACGAGAAACTACGTTTAAAAAATAGGAATAAAACTAATAACACGCGAGAAACTACACGTAACTAACAAAAAACAAAAAAATAAGTGAGATACTGCAGCTATCTAATGGTTCACCAAACAAACAGTGCACGATATACTACACGTAATAAGAACAACACAGAACAAAAAAGTAGTAGCAATAGCACTGAATGGAGTCCAATACGGTCTGTTATCAAACGACTGATGAATAAAATCTGACTATCCAGGACAAACGGTGTGCAAGTTAAACTACGTCACAAATAATTTTATCAAACAACACTAGAAGTAATAAATGAAACACAAGACAAACAGCCTTGAGATTTTGCCTAACAATAAGACAGAGTGCAAAAAGTGAGCAAGGTGCTACACGTAAAAAATAGAACAGAAAACAAACAGTGCGCGTATTTTTCAAAGAGTGCAGAGAAAAAACAGTACGTAAGATATTACTAGAACAAATAAAACATATCGCAAACTGCGCAACATACTTCGTCCGCAAGATACAACAATTAACAAATAAAACAGGACAAACAGTGCGCAAGATACCACAAGTAACGAATATAACAAATAACAAACAGTGCACGGGATACTGCAAGTGACAAATATGTATGAGAACAAACAGCGCGCGAGATCCCACTAGTAACAAATATAACAAATAACAAACAGTGCACGGGATACTGCAAGTGACAAATGTGTATAAGAACAAACAGCGCGCGAGATCCCACTAGTAACAAATATAACAAATAACAAACAGTGCACGGGATACTACAAGTGACAAATGTGTATAAGACAAACAGCGCGCGAGATGCCACTAGTAACAAATATAACAAATAACAAACAGTGCACGGGATACTGCAAGTGACAAATATGTGTAAGAACAAACAGCACGCGAGATCCCACTAGTAACAAATATAACAAATAACAAACAGTGCACGGGATACTACAAGTGACAAATATGTAATCCCACTAGTAACAAATATAACAAATAACAAACAGTGCACGGGTACTGCAAGTGACAAATATAACAAAGAACAAATAGTGCGCGAGATACCACAAGTAACAAATAGAACATAAAACAAACAGTGCGCAAGATACCACAAGTAACAACTATGATAAAGAAAAAACAGTGTGCAAGATACCAAGTGACAAATATAACAAAGAACAAACAATGCGTGAGATAACACAAGCAAAGATAAAACAACGAACAAACAGTGCGCGAGATACCACAAGTAACAAATATAACAAATAACAAAAGGTGTGCGAGATACTACAAGTAATAACATAGAACATACAGCGCACGAGATACCACAAGTAACAAATATAACATAGAACAAACTGTGCACGAGATACGACAAGTAACAAATATAACATAGAAAAAACAGTGCACGAGAAGCTGCAAAAAACAAATAAAGCAGAGAACAAACAGTGCACGAAATACTGCAAGTAAGAAATATAATATAGAACAAACAATGTACGAGACAAATAGAACAGAACAAAAAGTCCATAAGATAGAACAATTAACAAATAGAACAGAGGACAAACAGTGCGCAAGATACCATACGTAACAAATATAACAAAGATACTGCAAGTAACAAATATAACAGAGAACAAACAGTGCACGAGATACCACAAGTAAGAAGTAGAACATAGAACAAACAGTGCGCAAGATACCACAAATAATAAATATAACAAAGAACAAACACTACGCAAGATACTACAAGTAACTAATATAACAAATAACAAACAGTGCGTAAGATACCACAAGTAACAATTATAGCATAGAACAAACAGTGCGCGAGATACCACAAGTACCAAATATAACAAAGAACAAACAGTGCACGAGATACTACAAGTAACAAATAGAACAGAGAACAAACACTGCACGAGATAACCACAAGTAACAAATAGAAGAAAGAACAAACAGTGCGCGAGATACTACAAGTAACCAATAGAATAAAGAACCAACAGTGCGCTAAATACTACAAGTAACAAATAGAACAGACAAACAAATAGAACACAACATAAAGATTGCGCAAGATTCCTTTCATTGCAAATGTATTACACAGCAGTGTGCAATATTTTTTTTGTAACAAAAGAATCAGTGCACTCGATAATGCAGAGCAAACAGAACAGATATTGCGCGAGATACTGTTCGGGACAAAAAGAAAGCAGAATAATCAGTGTGCGAGATACTTTTCGTAGTAAATAAAACACAGAAGAAAAAGTGCGCATGATAGTACTCGTACAAATAGAACATAGAATAAACAGTGCGCGAGGTACTTTTTGTAACAAATAGAACACAGGACAAAGAGGTTGCCACATTCTCTACGCCATAAGTGGAACACAGAAGGAAAAGTGTGCCTGATAGAAAACGCATCAAATGGAGCACAGAAAAACAGTGTGCGATAGAAGTTTCGTAACAAATAGAATACGGAACAAACAATGAGAGATGCAACACGTTATAAATGGAACGCAGAACAAACAGTGCGCTAGATGTTACTCGTGTCAAATGAAGCAAAGAAAAAGGCGGTACGAGACACTAAATGTAACAAACAAAACAAAGAACAAACAGTCGGCGAGAAGAAGTTAGAAGAATACGTAATATTATAAACAGTGCGCTATAAGATACTACCCGTAACAAACAGAACACACAACAGTGTGCGAGATACACACGTAACAAGTAGGACGCGTAATAAGGAGTGTGCTGGAAACCATACTTAGCAAATGTAACCAAGGGGAAACAGTACGTGGGATATTACAGATATCAAATAGGTCGCAAAAAGAAAAGTTTGCAAGAAACTATACTTAAAAGAGAAAAAAGAGTACATTGTTTGCAAGATATTAGGTGTAACAAATAGAAAACTACACCACTCTGCGGTGCGGTGTTTGGTGAGAACTGTGAACTCTTGATATTCCTCAATGCAGAAAAATGCTGGCAATGATAGTAATAATTCTAATGTTAATAATAATGATAAGTTTTACTTTTAAAGAATTAAATCTAGTTTGTTCATTTAAATCACATAATTTTGGTCAGTAGAATAAGATCAGTCATTAAACATCTGAAAATAATTGGTGAAAGTGTTTTTTTTTTAACTCTGAAAGTATTTGGCCTTTTATGTTACTAATATGCCTTGTTTGACTTTTTATATTCCTTTGCACAAGGCACTTTTTCATCCAATATGTGTTTTTCATGCACTTACTCTTCCATCCATCTATTCCTCCATCCACTTATCCGTCTTTCTATTCCCTTAAGGCGGCGAAATACAAGTTTTGCATGTTTTGGTTCGATGTTCCACTTGTCGCGCAACAAGAACATTCGTTGCGGGTCGAGGAAATTTTTTCGAAAAGTATATATTCCATCCATCCATCCCCTCCATCCCATCCATCCCCTCCATCACATCCATCCCCTTTATCCCATCCATCCCCTCCATCCCATCCATCCCCTCCATCCCATCCATCTCCTCCATCCCATCCATCTCCTCCATCCCATCCATCTCCTCCATCCCACCCATCTAATCCCATCCATCCATCCCATCCCATCCATCCATCCCATACATCCCATCCATCCATCCATCCCATCCATCCATCCATCCCATCCATCCATCCATACCATCCATCCATCCATCCATCCCATCCATCCATCTATCCCATCCATCTCCTCCATCCCATCCATCTCCTCCATCCCACCCATCTAATCCCATCCATCCATCCCATCCCATCCATCCATCCCATACATCCCATCCATCCATCCATCCCATCCATCCATCCATCCCATCCATCCATCCATACCATCCATCCATCCATCCATCCCATCCATCCATCTATCCCATCCATCCATCCCATCCCATCCCATCCATCCATCCCATCCATCCATCCCATCCATCCATCCCATCCATCCATCACATCCATCAATCCATCCATCCATCCCATCCATCCCATCCATCCATCCATCCCATCCATCCATATATCCATCCCATCCATCCCATCCATCCATCCCATCCATCCATCCCATCCATCCATCCCATCCATTCATCCATCCCATCCATCCAATCACTCTTCCTTTCAAACCTTTCTTTTATTTAGCCATTCATTCATTTATTTGTTCGTTCGTGAATTCATCAGTTCACGAATCCATTGATTCTGTCTTGTTATTACTCATTGATTCCATCCTTACTTTTTCATTTAACAGATATTCGGGTCACCGTTTTGTGACAACTCTTCTGTACTCCATTCTATTGGGATTCCTTGGTGTAGACCGCTTTTGTTTGGGACACACTGGCACAGCTGTGGGTAAACTCCTTACACTTGGGGGCCTGGGAATCTGGTGGATTGTGGATGTCATTCTGCTTATAACAGGAAACCTTATACCTGAAGACGAGAGTAACTGGGTGCCATTTTATTGAAGGATACAAATGTACTTGTGGACCGGATTTCTGTATTTATGGAATCAGATGCTGTAAATCAAATTGCTGGAAGCATAGCAATGTTTTAGCATCTGCGTATGCTTTGTTCGAGATGATTTTGAGACATGCGGATTGTTCCACGGATTTGTGACAGGATGATATTCCGAGGCAATACTACACATGTATTTAGATTGTTAAGAGAGAACATACTTACAAGAGTATTCCTGAAATTGACTATTGCCGGCTATAAACATTTCGGAAATTCGTAGAAAGGTTTGCCAAAAAGTCAAGTGAGAAAGAAGTTGTCCACAACTCTGTATGTCACACTAGAACATGACAGGAGTTGTAGTTCTTCACTGTAACTGCAAGCTACCTTAACACGTGCAGGTCTACTAATCTACAAGAAGATTTGGAAAAGCACCGCAAACGGAACAGGCGAACATGATAAGATACGCGTGGCATAATTGCTTTGACAGCAGAATTTGAACGTATTCACAAAATACTTGAAAGGACAGTTGCAAAACATACTCTTGTTTTTATATAATTATACAAAAAATGGTGAAATTATAGTACAAATCAAACTTCCCAGACGAAAAACAGCACTTCTGACTGTTTATTGATTCACGGTGTCGAGAGCCTGAAACTTACCCGTGAAGAACTTCCTATAGATAGCTTTAGACGGGATTAATAAAAATGTACAGCTTCGATATGTAAACGGCATGAACCAGTGCAAATAGTTTGTGGCCGGTTGAAATATCTACCAGTCAGATCACAAGAGTCAAATCTTTGTAGCGCTTGGTGGCGAAAACATAGGAATGTTCTTCAAATTGACCGCCCAAGTAAATCGATATCATGTATAGATCGTTTTCACGCGACGTCATTAAGTTTTGAAATTTAAAACTAAACAGCTACGAAAGATTTTATCATCATTAGGCAGAACAGGGTTTAAATTCACATCTCTTTTCAACTTTTTAGCTTAACACCGTGCTTGGTTTGGAAACCAGCGCAGTTTCAGTTTCAGTTCACAGTTGTGGCGTTGTGTGACTTACCCATCCGATCGTATTTGTCGAAATATACACTTATCTAAAGATTTTAGCCCTTTTAGGAGTTTAAGGGTTAGGAAAAGTGCATGTGTTAATGATTTTCGGTTCAGTTTAGATAACTAGTCTATTTGATAGCCAAAGTAAGTTCCATATGTTCGCGTTATTTTCCGGCCGCCATACTGGTGCACCAAAGAGATGCACCAATATGGCGGCTCCATACAGGGCCCTGCAAATTTGCGCAAAACATTTCGACGAATATCTGAAGTTTGGAAAAACGAAAAGGCCTAAGACTTGAAGGAGTGTCTTTCTTTCCTATCTCCTACAACATTCCAATTTCTTGACCTTATCCCTTGAGTAGTTTTCGATTTTTTTTTCGTTGCGTAAGGGTGAAAACGATCTATTCTCATAGAATCGGTATTGTTTGTCCTTACAATAAAATTCCCGAATCACACATCAGGATCACGAGAATAACGGAAATGATCGCCAACTGAAGAAGCTCTTGAATGGCAAACAATTCTCCTTGTCAGTAACTTATTTCTCTGCGTGTAATCTCTTTGTCACTCTGTTGCGCTATCTGGAAAGATCCGCAAAAATCGGGTGCCTTCACTCCCAAAGTTTCTTGCATCGCACTAACATACTTTTTTACGCTGATTTTTCTTTTCTTTTTTTTTTCTACGTAGGCGACGTATTTCGCCTAGAATGAGGGACTGCTGTGAGTGTACACCTGACCTGATAGGCAAACCTTAAGTATAACCAATACTTGAAATAATTCAGACATGAAAAATATCCGTCTCCACTCACGTTGTTTTCAAGTAGTGCGGTGGATATGAAGTTCGCTTACCGAGCGATCAGCCTGACTTCGAATTCGAGCGGTGTGTTTTTCGTGATTAAAAGTTTACACCGTATGGAGCCTCCCAAGTTTTATCATGAAGTTTTACCAATAATTCAGAACCCACTTTCCACTCATCCTCTTGATAAAGTTTTATCGAAGAGAAATGTTTTGATAATTTTTGAAGTAAAAAACATCCTTTTGTTCTATCTTGTTTTCTTTATCACGATTCACAGCTGCTGTATTGTTTGGAAGATAAGTAGGGAGTAAGGAAGGGATATACCTATGGCGGACCTAGGGGAGGGGCTCAGGGGGCCCATTCCCCCCCCCCTCCCCCACTTTACTTTGGGTAAAATAATAAACGCAGAACGAAGAAAAGCCGGCAAGTGAACGTATACAAAAAAACCTGGATCCACCACTGTATACCGCCCTTTTATTGCATTACCGGCATGATAACAATAACCCAAGCAGGAGTGTTCAACTAATAACCTTAGTGGAGTTAAACCCCGGAACTGATTAACTTGTAACTTCTCCTTGCCTTTCCAATATGCTATCTTGCAAACAAGTAAGAAGAATAGACAAGTTTGTCCGAAGGGAGGTGTTATGTTGTTATAACACCAATTTCTCCGGTCTGATTTACAAGGAACTTTATAGCAGTTAGTAGAGAGAAACACTAGTTGGATCATGGAACTTGAGGGCTAAAGCCAACAGATCGATAGAGTATAGGTTATTAACCAATGAGATTGAAATCGGTTCCTCATTTATTTTATAATTTCCCGCGAAGGAGGCGAACATTAAGGGTGAAAATTCCTCGACCAATAACAGAAAAGTATATAAGCATTCAACGCGTGAAAAGAAAAAAACATGTTACCTCTTATTTCGCAGTTACAAGCGATTTATCTTATTCCTCCGTTACTTTTCTAAGAGAGAGTTCTACGAACATATGTGTTACTGGATTTTTTTTTTTCTATTTATGTTTGCTTTTCGAACCACTTGGTTTTGCATTTTTGAGTTCTATTAAAATTCTTAAAAGCTGACTTCGCCAGATTGGTGTGTGGTGGAGTGAATGTGAGCTACAGTTGCGAAACAGGCGTACAAAGTTCGATCCCGCGCAAAAATGGTTAAATTTCTTTTTTAATTTTCTTTTTCTTTTCTCTCTCACTCTGGAGAATACCAGCATCGATTACTTACTTCGTTCTTTTTCATCTTTAGAGCTTGTCCCGGCCTCAACTGTATATAGTTCACTTCTCCTCGTCCGTCTACAGGTCGCTTAACCTCCCCCCATTAATCATATCAACCAAAAAGCGAAATCCTTCTTTATTACCGTTAACATTCATTTATTCCTTAAAATTATAAGTGTGCAACTTCTAATATAGAAGTATTTATCCATGATCATAACAAAGAAGGAAGCAAAATACAATGTTTAATGCGCTCATCAACGTGCAAAGAATTTAAACATGAAAAATAACTATTCTTGCAGCTTTCTTTATGATTGGCCGGCTACTAAAAATGTGCCACAAAATCGTGCCTGTGCCAACATCAGTGATTGGATTTTGCTTTCTAATCCATATTCATGAAAATCGAAAAGTACACAGCAAACCACGCTGGTAGTCGACGTGTTAGGGAGTTTACGAAGAGGCTCTGCATACGAACTGGAATGAACTTGGAAGATGTACGAATTGAAGAAACGTTCATGAAGTATTTACTCTACTTCAACAAAGGTAAATAGGTACTATTTTTTGGCAAATATGAGAGATGAACTACAGACTGTTACCTTCGCGAATCAACACGCACACAAGTAGTCAGCTTTGGGCGTCGGTCGCCGAAGACAAGAAACATTTTATTTACGCACAGAAGCTAAAGCTTTATAGCGAGTTCTCAACCAGAACAAACGAAAATTTAAGAATAGAGAAACAATCAGAATATCATGCTCAGGAAACCCATGGCATATTTTATGTCTTCTTCGGGGCCTTGTGCTTTGTATTATTCAATTCTTATGTCCTAAGACATTTTGAGCTTTTATGTTTCCACCTTTACCCGTGGAGTTTATGAAGCGGGACAAAATCCATTAAAAACTTTGTAATCTTATTTAGAACGCGCATTCAGTTATGCACTGCATGTTAAAAAATTAAGCATATCACTCGTCAGTTAACCAAGATCTTCGCTTGTTGCTTATCAGTTGAATTTTATGTTTGTATTTTGGGAAGCCATCTTGGTGAAAACGAAAGGGATTGTGAACTATGGATCAAGAGGACAACTAGAACCACTGGAATGAGGAGAAAATTCAACAAAGATAAGAACTTTCCATTAACCAATATTTTTTGTAAAATAGTGACTGAACTAATGTCAAAATATATTCATAAACTTCACTCTTGGTTGGACGCACCAGATCAGATCTGTGAATTATCTGCATGCGCTAAAAAATACCAGAGCGAGTAGACGGGATCAACGAAATAGTTTAGTGAGGTACTGGTTGTTTTTGCTGATCAACATGCAATTTCGGGATGAATTAGTCAACAAATTCATTTTAATACAACCGCTTCTTTACACAGTAGGATAGAAGAGTTTTCGATTGAAATCTATGGCACAAGTTTCTCGGTATTTATCCTTGGATGAAGTGTGTTCAAATAAATTTCTGCGTTGACACGATTTATTGCTCATCAAACCAAAGCGAAGACGAATTTGAGATTTTGACATTTGGCCAATTTCTCGATCTAAATTTTCATAATTGCAAAGCAGTCAGTACCTCAAGTCACCATACATAGCTTATAAATACAACATTTTATGGCCGCAAATAATGTTTAAGGTGGAACTACAAGTCAATAAAGAAAATAAAACAATTGTTCCAAATGAAATCTTAAGTTTTTTTGAGTGAGAAGCATCGATTTGTTAAAAAAACTAAAAATTGTTCGCAATAATTGGAGGTGTCACTTCGCTGCAATATTTCCATGGTTATTAAAGAAGAAAAAGATTATTTATTTGTTTTTCTGATTGTGCACCTTTGATCAAAATAGGGAAATTATTAGCCACTTAAGACTGATTTGCACAATTTTCATATCGTGTAGTTTACAGTGCCACCTTAATTGCATCTATTTGCTCTGGCCATAAAGTAATACCGACAAGAGACAATGGCCCTTTTTTTTAATTTAGTTTATTTTGTGCAGAAGATAAAAACGTTTTCAAGAAGAACGGCTACATGAAACTTATTTACAAACAATTTGACTTGCATAAAGGGAACACTCCTTTAACTGTTGACACTACTGAAACGAACATACTCCTAACTGCTACTTCGATGACGATATATTTGAAATAGGACACTTACCGGATCCCTCTGGATTCTTAAGCTGACGGTGTATCATTCACAAAGCCATAACGACGATATGACACTGTTTACTGTTGTAGACTGAACTTGCACGGAAACAAAAGGTTTTAATGCCAGCCATCGTATTGCTGGGTACGACCCATTTGCAAACTTCAATGTCTACATTGATAAGTGTTCGACTTTCATCACTGCCTCCAACGACTGACTTATGAAAGCTGTCTTATCAGCGTAGAACAAACTAGTTTCAACAAATGTCGACAAATACAGGAACCTTACAAACAACGTAGCTTGACGTTGACGTAAGTATAACCAATGAGTAGAACACAACGACATAACTGTGGAGACTGATCACTAAACTGACCAATCACCACACACACGAACGATTCTTACACTGATCTTTGACACAGCCTATAACACGACAGCGAAACGAACCAATCAATTTGCACAAACTAGACTTGACATTCTATCGCCAAGGTACTGCAGAACCGTGAGCACATCAAATACCACACTGTTTGACGCCGACTAAATATGAACTGGACTTTTATATCAATTCGTTCAAGTTTTCAAAACGTGAATCACTACTAACAAACATGTTTAGCGTCAATGTTCTCTTGTCAGTTTTATCTAATTATAAACCAGTGTCTGGTACGAAAGAAATTACGATGCTACGATTAAATCGAGTATGTGCAGCCAGTTACACATTTTAGTTTTGATGTTCAAAAATCAATGTCATCAGTCTGGACCAAAAGAATTCAGCAGAAAATACTCGGCCTTAATTACCTTACTATAAACAATTTGAATTATCATTTTAACAAACTTTGAGTTTCCAAATATTTTGAACGTGGAACGAACAAAAATCGAAACAACGGACACGAAAATCAGAACAGAAAAATGTTTCATTGGGATTTTAGGGAACTATTTGTTTTGTACACACTATATTAATTCTAGTTTCCAAATCTTTCGTTTTTCAAAAGGAGATAGTTTCGGCTCTTCTTTTCGACCAGACACTGTTTTATCTTGATTTTTATTATCTTAGAGAAGGAAAAATTTCATTTTCCGCCGACTTTTCTTGTAACACAGGACTTAAATGACTAGCGCGAAATATTGTTTCCATGTTAAGACAGCTTTTTCAGAAACTGGCAAACTTGAACCCCAAAAAATGTTTCTCTTAAAAAAAAAGATTTAAATTAAAATCGAGCCAGTCAATTGAATTGTTATTGTTGTCTAGCTGAAAAAGAAACAGCCCACCTCTGAGCTCGCTCTTGTCTTTAATCAGACTTCAAAGAAAGAGAATGAAAAAGTCAATTTAATGACGATCTGTTTGGACAACTTCATCTTGAACAGAAACCTCTTAAGGGACATGGAGCCAAGCAACTGAATTATTATTGTCTTTCTGAGAAAAAAAATCTCACAGCTTGCTCGCGTCTTTGACAAAGTTTATGATAACAGAATAAGACGTCAACTTATTGAAAAGTTGCTACGAAACTCTAAAGAAGTTATTGCAGATATCGAGTCAAGCAATTCAATTGTTATTGTCTATCTGAAAACAAAATTGCAGCTTGCTCACGTCTTTAAACATTTTAACACAAAATTTTCTGAGAAAGCAAACTTACACGTTTAAGTTTTGTTAGTGCTGTGTTACAAACAAAGTGGCAGCAGAAAATGGTTATTTTTCTTTCAGAAGCAACATGAAAAGATAGAAGCTCGGAGAGTTGAGATTAAGTTGGAAAAAACAAAAGAGAAAATGTGATAACAGAAAGTGTATTTTGGGCCTTAAACATTTTTCATCGGAAGGGCTTTATCTATTCATGTTGTTTAAAACTTGGAAAAATTTGAACTTGAACCCTAAATTTTGGCACGAGGTAAATGTCTCTATATTGGCGGAAATCTTTCAAACAAAACCTCATTAATTTTTTTGCTGAAAATGTTGTCAGGGAAACTCTGTGCAAATTGGTCCAAATTTTCCCGCCAAAAGTCTTGGTCTATACACGAAAAGTTTTTCCGGACACCTTTTTATTGAAAATTACTTTACTAATTAAGTTGAAATAACTTATTGAAAAGCAACTGTTGTGTATTGAATTGCTTTACTAGAGAAAATAAAGATAAAGAAAACTAAATACTTGGATGAGTCTTTATTGTTTTATAATAAATTTCATTGGCAAAAAAAAAAAAAAAAAAAAAACGGCGCATGCGCACTATTAAGTGCCGTATTTTTTGTCTTTTGGCGGGAAAATTCACCACATTTGAAAAGACATTACTTACAGAATCAGTAAGGAAAATTGACGCATGCGTTCTAAGTATTTTGGCGGGAAAAGTTAGGGCTTTTAAACAGCACATGGATGAAATTTTTTTAGCACAGTTTAAGAAAATAGCGATTTTACATTTGCTACATTTAGCTTAGAGTCCTTGAAATTGTCCTATGGGTGTTAGTTTTAACTCGCCGGATCCTCCAGAAAAATAAAGAACTTCTGTTTTGTGCCTCTGAATAAATCTTGGTGCAGTGATTCTTGCTTGAAGGATCAGAGACATTCGTCGCTCAATCTGAAAGAAAAAGTAAACCAAACAATAATTTAGCAAATGCAGCGGGTCACTCGAAATATCAAATTAAACAACCACATATTTAGTCCTAAAGTGTTGGGTGAGTACATAAACAAACGTGTAAGTTACCTGGATTTACGGATAACCCGAGGAATTTATAGTTGCTGTGAGAACAAATTCCAATTTTTCCTTTTCTATCTTTGTCCACAGGGATTGAACTATTTTAATTTGATCCGAAGGAAAGCAATTTATCGGTTAAACTACAGCAAGCGATTATTCTCTGAGATTATGATAGAGGTGTGATGACAAATTCACGTGAATTAAGTGTCTGCACGTTTGAATTATATTTTCTGTCGTTTCTAGGATCTCTGGTGAACTTCTAGACGACAAACTACTGTGCTCGTATATCTAGTTTTGACAAAAAAGCCACAAAAACTAAAACAATCTAATTGCTTTTGCAACCTTTTGATAGCCAGAAAACACCAGAAAAACTTGTTTAGTTAAACCAGGTTTAACTGAATAAAAATCAGAAGCAGAGAACTGAAAAACTAAATTTTCCACAAGATTCAAGCAATTGCTAAAATGTATTTTCAATGTGCCACATTTGAAGTCAACCAAATATTGATTTAAGCAGCTTCTATGGAGCTGTTGTGTTAAACCATGTTTAACAAAACAGCTTTAAAGCATGTTTAGGCTTTGGTGTGAATGGGGTATAAGACGTAACAAGCAATCTTGGTGTGTGAATTGGCTAAAACTGGTAAATATCAGAATCCTGTGGGGCCGTTTTACATGAATGATCAAAAAGGCAAACAACCGGGCTTGTAACACCAACTATTTTTTTAAAAAATCATTCTCAGTTGAATTACTTTGGTAAATGTTATATTTTAAAGATTTCAGCTAAGAAATTTTCGCTGGAAAACTTTAGCAGTCTTCACTATAAAATCACAGTTGTGTTGGTCATGAGTGTTCGCTGAGCTCCATATTCCTTACTGAATATTCAAAACCTATTTGAACGTTACGGTCAAACTAAGTGAAGCGTACCCCTCAGGATTACATTAATGATTTGATTATTTAAATATTGAACCCGCTAATCGTTTCAGTAGCGCAATAACGAATTGAATATTTGAATATTGAACCCGATAGCCGTATCTGTTTTGAAAAGGCGCGGATCATTGTTCAAATCAGAAGTCCATTTCTGATTGGATTATGCGAACACGTGACGATGGATCGGAACTATCTCACCATGGCGTTAGACATGGGGTGGAAGGGTGAGTTCGAGTGTTGTGTAGAGCTTCTTGTAAATGTAGTAGATGGAATGTTATCGAGTGCTTTTTTCGCCTTGACGAACTTGTAGAAATTCTTGTGTGTATTCATGGTCGAAAAAAATAGTTTACGGGCGAAGCCATCGCAAGACTTTTTTTATTTCGTTAATATTTGCGATCGACTGTTCTCGCAGTGTTTTTACAGTGCAGTTACTTCTAATTTGAACAATGATCCGCGCCTTTTCAAAACAGATACGGCTATCGGGTTCAATATTCAAATAATCAACCCATTATTGCATTCGTGAAACGGCTAGCGGGTTCAATAATCAAATAATCAATTCATTTGCATTCTTGAAACGACTGGCGGGTTCAATATCCAAATGATCAATTCATTAATGTAATCTTGAGGGGTACGCTTCACTTAGTTGGACTGTAAACAGCACTCGAAAACACAATTTGAGAAATATTAATTTTGGAGCAGGCTGTTTGTAACTTTGTTTCACCCTCAAGATTTTTTGTTGAGTTATGTAAGAAAAGTTGATCAGAATATCTAAAATCAATGATTTGAGAATATCTACCTGTGCAGTATATAATCATGAATTCAATTTGTTTAGCTTCATAAACTATAACAATTGACAACTTAAATCATATTTTTTTATCGAATCGAGTAAATCAAAGTCATAGAGTTTGACCCTCAACCGAGATCTGAAAAAACTCGTAATAAAGATTGAAAAATACAACTGTTTTGAGCATACTGCATTTTGCCTTTTTTTGTGCGAAAAAAGTATTAATTTGAAAAAAAGAAAAAAACATCAGTTAATCTTGATCTTAAAGGATTCTAAACAAATAAAGAATATTTAACACTCCAGAGTCTAAAGCGAAGACATTTGACAATTAGGCCCCAAGATTGTTAAAACTTTGCTCATAAAATTATCGCAGTAATAAACTTATAATAGATCCAAAAGAAGAGAATTCTCTGGAAATTTGAAAATCATCAAATTTTGAAGCATACTGGATCTGGTTGAAGTATCAGGAGCTAAGGTATTTGGTGATTAGGCTCCAAGGTTTCATGCTGAATTAAGTAGAAAGTTCTGGGAGTATTCTCTCGCAATCTTAATTTACGTAGTATTTGACAAATCGATGTTTTGAGCATTGTAAGTCTGTTTTTACCCTTAAAAGCTAAGGCAGTTGACAGCCGTAAGCTTCCACGTTTCAACCGATAAAATAAACAGTGTGTTTAATGTAGGAATATCCAATTTTGAGGAATGCTGAGTTTGGTGTTAGCCTCAAGAGACATTTCACAGCGGCATGTAGGCTCCAGGTTCTAATTTTGAAAAAAATATATCTGATTTTTAGGCATAGAACTCTAGAACAAAATTTAATTTCAAGCAACTCTCACAAAATTGTTTAAGCATTTATCATTGTGCTTATCCTGAACTGAATAGCAAAAAAACTCTGATCTTGATATTTGAAATATTTCTCTATGGTATTATTGTGTTGATAGAAAAAGGTCTAATTTGGTTCGGGACACACTGAATTTCGTTTTTAGCCTTAAGAGTAAAGAGATTAGAGAAATATGCTTTAATATGTGTATTTAATACTTGAAATAGTTTAATATCTGTTGTTACAAAATTATCAGATTCATTAACTTATCGGCAATGTAAAATAGAATCCCAGGAAAGGATTTGGGCAAAAACAACATTAGCACCTTGAGCATATTTAACTTGTTTTTGTCCTTTAACCCTTGAGAGTAAATGGCTTCTAATTTCTTTTACAATATCACACTTGAAACAAATGTAAAGGTAAAAAAACAAAAAAAACAAAGAAAATGATTGCCACCCTGAGAAGCTTTGATTGTTAAACGAATTCTCCCCGGTAGTACCAAAGGAAATGTATAGAGAACAGTATCAAGAATATGCATACTGATTTTAGGGTGAAAAGAGCCAGTAAATCTCAGGAGCTTTCAAAAGTGATAATTAGGCTTGAGGTGTTGTTGAAGTAAATAAAAACATATCTAATTTTACAACATTATTGGAGCATTTAACCTGTCAGAAATCTAGAAAAAAGTACTCTAGGAAAAGCTTCAGAAACATTCTGTTTTGCATTTTTATTTTAAATTAAATCCACTCAAGATTAAAGCTCAAAAGTAATTATTGAATCAGGTGAAAAAGTCCTTATTTAATAAATGAAAAAGCCTTTTTAAAAGTTATCATAGTGGATAACTTTTCTCGAAAAGGATCCTAGAGAAAAGAAACGTTGAAAAATATCAAAGTTTAAATATGCTGGATTCGGTTTAAACTAGTCTAACGAGCTAACAGCAAACAAATTTCATTTTTAGGTTTGAAAGCTTTCATCGATTGAGTGCAAGAGTTCTGACTTTTTCAAAATTATCAGATCATTAAACTTCTCACAGATGTACACAAATTAAATCCAGAAAGTGCTCAAGACAAACCAAGCTTTGGAGCATAATGGATATTGTCGATGATAACCTCAAAAGATAAGATATTTGAACCATTTCTAAAGTATCAGAGCATTAAATTGATCAAAGCTCTCCAATAGATCACTAGAACAAATAACTTTGGGACTGACATTTTCACTGTTTGAAGCATATTGAATTTGGTTTAGACATGCCCCAAGAGATACTTTTAGGCATCAAAGCTTTCACTGATTAAGTAAAAAAATTCTTACTAATCAAAAATTACCAGAGCATTAAACTCATCAGAAACTTTAAAAAATTCCAGAAAAAAAATTCAAAATATAAGTTTTGAAGCATAATGAATTTTTTTTTAGCCACAAGAGCTAGGGCACTTGAGAATTAGGCTCTAAGGTGTTTATAGAATTCAGTGAAAAAATTCATATTTGGTAAATTTAAAACCCTGGTTCAACATCAAATTTCAACATTGATTTCAAAGAGCTCTCTACAAGGATCCTAGAATAAAACTATGGGAAACATCACTATTTAAAGCTCAAAAACTGTTGTTAGACTGGTCTTAAAGGCTGATTGCTTCTACAAACTTGACTATTGGACTTCAAAGCGTTTTTTGACCAAGAAAAAAGATATGTTTTTTTCACAAATTACCAGATCAATGACCTTATAACAGATCTCAAAATATTTTGGACAAAGTTCGAGAGAGCACAGTTAATATTTTTCTTAGCCTTTGGAGCCAAGACACTCGAGAACAATGCTTTTATCTACGATGTTAATTGAATTGAGATGCAGAGTTACAATTTTGTAAAAAAAATCTTGATTTGAAGTTATGAAGGTATTTAAACTTGTTAGAGACTTTTAAATTGAACGGTGCATGGATATTACTAATTACTCTGACACAAGTGTTTTGCCTCAAATAACGGCTGTTTTCATTAACCAACAGTTCAACAGTTCTGTGAATTTTCATGTTTCTAGTTTCACTCGTTTTTGACTTTGCTTAGATTGAACAACAGACATCCGTAAATCCAGGTTTTAGCATTCTTTGCGGACCAGACTCAAAAGCCCAGATAGATAATTTGTTGTAAAAAAGAACCGAGAACTAACCTTGTTGGAACGTATTCTGTTTTCCTTTCTTCCCTTGAATTTCTTGATTTCTAGGCGCACTTGTCCTATGCTTGATGCTGTCCTGAAGAGAAAGAAAAGAAATATATTATGAATACGTGCTCACCTATCTTGTGTTAATTACTTAAAATTGTGAGTAATTCTAAGTAATTAACACTATATCAATATCATGTTAGACAAAATTCAATTAGAGCCACTACACTCTTTATAGACAATTTTTAGTCACTGAAATTTCTTTTGATAACTTTGACTATCGGTCTTTAACCTTGTAACAAAACTGGTGCATAACTAGCTTATCTGTTTCACTGTTCTATCACAGTTAAAGTGCGGTAAACTACTGCAAATCACTGTTACGGTAATCACACAGAGGTAGAAGAAATCAAAGATTGAAAATAACAAATTAATTTTTCTTTCATTTTCGAATTGCAGTCTTTCATTTGATCTAAATTTAAGAAACTAACCTTGTAACAGATTTTCCAGGTTTTCGTTCCTTCCTTAAAATTATCTATCCTGAAAAGTCCTTATTCTATACTTGATGTTCTCCTGTAGAGAAAAATACAACAAAGGTATCGTGACTATATGTATATTTATCTTGAAGTAAGTACTTTATACTGTGAATGACAAAGATCAATTAATGTTCGGATAGACAAAACTCCGTGAGTGCCACGACGTTGTACATTTGTGCACTGACTTTGGCCAATTTGAAAGTGAAAGCATTCGCTGAATCCAAGTAAAGATATCTTGCGTGACCAAACTTACAATCTTAAATAAATGCTAAACTGAACAATTTACCAACCTTATCGTATGCTTTCCTTTTCTCTTTCCTTTCCACATTTCTTGACATCAAAATTTGTTTTCTGTCTATGCTTGATGCTGTTCTGAAGAGAAGAAGAGAAAAAGAAAACCTTCGTTTGAGCCCCTATGTTTAGTAATCTGAATGATATAGAGAATGAATGCTGGAAAAATAAGGGAATAAAAAAAACAAGACATAGAAGAGAGTTAAGAGTTCCTGTGATAGCAAAGTGTTTTGTGCAAGAATACAACATAATGACTCATTCAGAGCTACACTCCCAGACAAACTTGTTGGTACACTCAGGGAGGGGCACACATCACAAACAAATCACGCCACGTATACTTGTCTCTTCTGTTATTACTGTAGAATTGCACGATTTGACGGCAATTTACTAAAATAAAAATTAAAGGAGGAGCTGTAATTCCAGAATTCTTTTTGTGCTCGTGTAGCTGCGTGTGCCCTTCTATCGCGTCCTATTTAAATTAAAATTTTCAACACCTAGTGATCATATGATAAAATGCTTACTTAAATGCTTGCTCACTGAGTTTGGTCGGACCGGACGGGAAAATATTTGGCTCTCGGTCATGAGGCACGTCATGACCGAGAGCCAAATATTTCCCGTCTGGCCCTCCCAATCAGTCAATAAGTACATATGACCCGTACGGCTACCGCGCGCTTTTATTGAAAAACATTATTTAAATCCCTTTGTGATCACGTGAGGAGGGTCGGAGTGGAAAAGCAACAAGGTCGCTGCGCTCGGTCTGTGCGTCGCGACCTCGAGCTGAATATTTTTCCATCCGGTCTACTTACTCAGTCAACAAGTACACATTATAAAGATATTGGTAACCTACCACAATTGCTCTTGCTTCAAATCCGTTAGATCTTCACCACGCGCAGCGAACGAATCATTTAAATTCTTACAGGAAAAGAAATCAATGACATTATGGTAACCAACTAGGCTACTTTTCATATTTTAAAAATGAGTTTTACAAACGTTACTTGAGTTGAATTAACCTTTTCGTTTTCGGAGAGGATAACATTTTTTGCAATGGAAACTTCAGGTATACCTTTATACGTCAGTAATCAAAGCATCTTTTCCGCGAGCCAAGTTTACGTGAAAAAAGATGTCTTTTTTTCAAAATTGTATTTGGTTCAGATATGCAATCATTAATTTCATATAACATATCCATATAGTACTCATAAAATGATACGTCCGAGATTCTAACGAAAAGATCCAACTAAAGAGATTACTAAGCGTGTATTACATACTAACGAGACAAACCAACAAAAAATTAGTAAGAATCTAAGACTTTCTAACGAGAAAATCCAACTATAGTGATTTGTAAGATTACGCGAGATACTATCTAAACAATCCAACTAAAGAGACTATTAAAAAGTGCACTAGATACTAACGACACAATCCAACTACCGAGATTACCAAAAGTGCACCAGATACAAACGAAACATTTCAACTAAGAATATTACTAAGGTACTTAGATATGAACGAAATCATCCAAATGAAGAGATTACTATGAGTGCACTTGAAACTAACGAAACAGTCCAACTAAGAAGAGTACTAAGAGTGCAATAGATACTGAGAAAACGATCCAACTAAAGAGATTACTAAGAGTGCGCTAGATACTAACGAAAAAATCGAACAAAAGTGATACCTAGAAGTGCGCGAAATACTGACGAAACAATCCAACTAAAGATATTACAGTCAACTAAAAATTAACTAAACAATCCAACTAAGGAGATTACTAAAAATGCAGTAGTCACTAACAAAACAATCCAACTAAGATGGTTACCAGAAGTGCACGAAATAATAAGAAAACAATCCATCTAAGGATGTTACAAAGAGCGAGCGAGATACTAACGAAAGATGATCCAACTAAGGAGATTACTAGGAGTGCACTAGATACTAATTGAACAATCCAACAAAAGAGATTACTAGGAGTGCGCGATTTACTAACACTACAATCCAGCTACAAAGATTAATAAGAGTGGGGGAAAAACTAACAAAAACAATCAAAACTATAGAGACTATCAAGAAGGCAAAAGATAGTAACGAATCAGTCCAAGTTAAAAAATTACTAAGAGTGCACTAGATACTAAAGAGAAATCCAATTTAAGATATTACAAAGAAGGTAGTGGATACCAACTAATGAGGTTACTAAAAGTGCACTATAGCAACGCAACAATGCAACTAAATTGATCACAAAAAATGCACTAGATTCTAACGAAAAATTCCAACATAAAAGTTTACTAAAATTGAACGACATACTACCAAAACAATCCAACTAAGGATATCACAATAAGTGAGCAAGATACTAACGAAACAATCCGACGAAGATATCAGTAAGAGTAAACTAGATACATAAAAAAATCAAAATAAAGAAATTACCGTAAGAGTTCGCGAGATACTAACGAAACAATCCAACTAAATAAGATTACTGACAGTGCACTAGATAGTAAGGAAACAATCCAACTGAAGAGATTACTAAGATTGCACTAAACACTAACGAAAAAATGTAACGAAAAGTGCGTGAGATACCAACAAAACAATCCAATAAAGGATATTACTAAGAGTACATTAGATACAAAAGATAAGTCCTACCCAGGATATTACACCGAGTGCTCTAGATACAAACGATAAAAAACCTAACTAATGGGATTATTACGAGTGCACTTGATATTAACAAAACAATCCAACTGAAGAGATCACAAAAATGCACCAGATTCCAACAAAACAATCCAACTAAGAAGATTACTAAGAGTGCACTAGATACTAACGACAGAAAAAAACTTATGAGATTACTAAGAGTTCTCTAGATACAAACGAAAGAATCAAACTTTAGGGATTACTATAAAAGCGCATAAGATATGAACAAAACAATCAAACTAAAAATATTACTTAGAGTGCACTGGATACCACCGAAAAAATCCAAGTAATGAGATTACTAAGATTGCATTAGATACTAACGAGACAATCCAACTAAAGAGACTACAAAAAATGCACTAGATTCTAACAAAAAAATCCAACTAAGATGATTACTAAGAGTGCGCTAGATACTAGCAAACCAATCCAACTAAAGGGATTACTAACGAAACAATCCAACTTAAAAGATTACAAACAGTGCGCAAGATACTAACAGAGCAATCCGTCTAAAGATATTACCAAGAGAAATCAAGATAATAACGAAACAATCCAACCAACGAGATTATTAAGGGTGCACTTGATACTCACGAAACAATCCAACTAAAAAAAAATTAGTTAAAATGGACTAGACACTAACGAAACAATCCAACTAAAGACACAACTAAGAGTGCACTAGACGCTAACGAAACAAGAGATTACGAAGAGTGCACTAGATACTAACGTAACAATGCAACTAAAGAGATTACTGCGAGTGCACTAGATACTAACCAAACAATTCAACTAAAGAGATTTCCAAGAGTCCACTAGATACTAACAAAACAATCCAACTTTTCCTCCAAAGAATGCGCGAGATAGTAGCGAAAAAATCCAACCAAAGAAGATTTCTAAGAGTGCACTTGATACTAACAAAACAATGCAACATACGAGATTACAAAAGGTGTTCGAGATACTAACAAAACCATCCGACTAAACAAATGAGTTAAAATGGACTAAATTATAACGAAACAATCCAACTAAAGAGATAAGTAAGAGTGCACTAGACACTAACGAAACAATCAACCTAAAGAGGTTACTAAGAGCGCACTAGATACTAACGTAACAATCCAACTAAGGAGCTGAGATTACTAAGAGTGTAATAGACACTAACGAAACATTCCAGCTAAGATTACCCAGAGTGCAATCCAACTTAAAAGATTACTAATAGTGCTCTAGATACTAACAAAACAATCCAACTAAGATATTACGAACAGCGAGCGATATACTAACAAAAAAATCCAACTAACAAATATTACTAAGACTGCACTAGATATCAACAAAACAATCCTACTAAATAAATGAAATAATCCGAGTAAAGAGATTACTAGGAGTGAACAAGATACTAACAAAATATTCTAACTAAAGAGATTTCAAAGAATGTACAAGATACAAACAAAAAATCCAACTAAAGACAGTACGAGTGGGGGAGACACTAAAAAAACAATTTAACTCAAAAGATTACTAAGAATGCACGAGACAGTAACAAAACAATCCAACTAAAGAAAGTTAAATAAAGAGCCCGAGATACTAAAAAAACAATACAACTAAAGAAATTAGTAAAAATGGACTAGATACTAACGAAGAGTGTAGTAGACACTAACGAAACAATCCATCTAAGGAGATTACCCAGAGTGCACTAGATACTAGCAAAACAATCGAACTTAATAGATTACTAAAAGTGTGCGAAATACTAACAAAAACATCCAACTAAGGATTTTACGAAAACCAAGCGAGATATTAATGAAACAATCCAACTAAATAGATTACTAAGAGTGAACTAGATACTAAGGAAACAATCCAACCTAAAAAGATTACTTAACGTGCAAAAGATATTAACGAAGCAATCCAGCTAAGGATATTACTAAGAGTGCGCTAGATATTAACAAAAACAATTCAACTAAAGGGATTACCAGTAGTACATTAGAGACTAACGAAACAATCCAACTTAACAGATTGCTAAAAAGTGGGCAAGAGACTACCAGAACGAGCCATCTAAAGATATTAGAAAGAGTAAACGAGATAATAACGGCGAAACAATCCAACTAATGAGATTGTTAAGAGTGCACTTGATACTAACGAAATAATGCAACCAAAGAGATTACAGCGTGCACAAGATTCTAAAAGAAAACAATCTAATCAAGATTACTAAGAGTGAACTAGTGCAGTGGATGCTAACGAAACAATCCATCTAAGGGTATTAAAAAGAGTACACTAGATGCTAAAAAAGCAATCCAAATAAAGAGATTAATAAGAGTGCACTGGATAATAAAGAAACAATCCAACTAAAGAGATTACTAATAGTGTACTCGATACCAATGAGGCAATCCAACTAAGGAGATTACTAAGAGTGCACTAAATACTAAGGAAAAAATCCAAGTAAATAAATTACCAAGAGTGCATTAGCTACTAACGAAACAATCCAACTTCAGATATTACTGAGAGTGCACTAGATAGCAACGAAACAATGCAATTAAAGAGATTTCTAAGAGTGCACTAGGTACTAACACAATAATCCAACTAAACAGATTACTAAGGGTGTAGTAGATGCTAACGAAACAATCCAACTAAACAATCCCCTCTATTAACTATGAACTAAGGAGATTACAAAGAGTATACTACATGCTAACAACAAAATCCAACTAAAGAAATTACTAACAGTACACTAGATTGAAACAGTTTAAATAGGGAGATTACTAAGAGCCATGAGTGCACTAGATACTAAAGAAACAATTCTACTAAGGATATTACCAGGTGTGCACAAGCTACTAACAAAAGGATCCAATTAAAAAGATTCCGAAGAATGTATTAGAAACTAACAAAACAATCCAACTAAAACTAATGCGCATTATTAGTAAGAGTGCACTAGATACTAACATAAAAATCCAACTAAACAGATTCCTAAGGATGCACTAGATACTAACAAACCAATCCATTTCAAGAGATTAGACACCAACGAAACAATCCAACTAAAGAGATTTCTAAGAATGGATTACATACTAACGAAACAATAAAACTAAAAAGCTAACTAGAAATGCGCGAGATACTAACAAAACAATCAAACTAAAGAGATTACTAAGAATACGCGTGAGACCAACGAAATAATCAAACCTGAAAGATTACTAAAAGTGAGCGAGATACCAACGATAAAATCCAACTCAACAGAATCCTTAGATTACACTACATACGGACAAAACAATCCAAAAGTAGTTGCTAACGAGAAAATCCAACTAAGGATATTACTAAGAGTACACTAGATACTAACAAGACAATCAAACAAAAGAGATTACTAGTAGTGCACTGGATAATAACGAAATAATCCAACTAAAGAGACTACTAAAAGTTCACTAGATTCTATCGAAACAATCCAGCCAAAACGATTACTAAGAGTGCACTGGATACTAACAAAACAATTCAAATAAAGAGATTATTAAGAGTGCACTAGCTACTAAAAAAAGATGCAAAGTAACCAGATTACTGAGAGTGCAGTACATGCTTAGGAAATAATCCAACTAAGGAGATTACTAGGAGTACACTAGATGCTAACGAAACAATCCAACCAAAGAGATTACTAAGAGTGCACTAGATACTAACAAAACAATTCAACTAAAGAGATTACTAAGAATGCACTAGATACTAACGAAACAATCCAACTAAAGAGATTACTAAGAATGCACTACATACTAAGGCAACAATCCAACTACAGAGATTATTAAGAGTACACGAGATACCAAGGAAACAATTCAACTAAAGAAATTACTAATACTGCAGTAGATACTGACGAAATAATCCAACTAAAGAGTTTTACTAAGAATGCACTTGATATCAACGCAACAATCCAACAGAGGAATTACAAGGAGTACACTAGGTGCTAACGAAACAATCCTACTAAACAAATTACTAAGAATGCACTAGATATGCACTAGATATTTGGAAACACCCTCGATACGGCTAACCTCTGGTGTCTCCCTTTCTTTCAAATTATTTATTTTTGTGATTTGATTGAATAAAGTGTTATTAAAAAAAAACTAAAAGATATTAACGAAACAATCCAACAAAGAAATTACTAAGAGTTCACTAGATGCTAAGGAAACAATTCAACTAAGGAAACTACAAAGAGTGTCGTAGATTTTAACAAAACAATCCAACTAATAGTGCAGTAGATACCAACAAAGCAATCCAAATAAGGAGATTACTAAGAGTACACCAGATACTAAGAAAACAATTGCACGAAAGAGATTACTAATAGTGCACTAAATAATAATGTGGCAACCCAGCTAAGCAGATTACTAAGAGTACACTAGATATTAATAAAACAATCCAACTAAAGAGATTACTAAGAATGCACTATATATCAACGAGACAATCCCACTAAAGAATTTACCAATTATGCACTAGATACAAACGAACAATCCAGCTAAGGATATTACTAAGAGTACACTAGATGTTGAACGAAACAATTCTACTAAAAAAATTACTAAGTATGCGCTAGATACTAACGAGACAATCCAACTAAAGAATTTACTATGAGTGTCGTAGATATTAACGAAACAATCTCACTAAAGAGATTACTAAGAATGCGCCTAATACTAAGGCAACAATCCAATTGGATTAAATTGTACAATTAAATTGTAGTGTACTAAGAGTAAACTACAATTTAACGAAGAGTGCACTAGATACTAAGTAAACAATTTAACTAAAGAAATTTCTAAGAGTGCACTACATACTAACTAAATTGTTTCCTAAGTATCTAGTTTACTCTCAGTAATCTCTTTAGTTGGATTGTTTAGTTAGTAAGCAATTTAACTGAAGAAATTTCTGAGAACGCACTAGACACTAAGAAGACAATTCAACTAAAGAAATTACACTAGATACTAACTAAACAATTCGACCAACTACCAACGAACAATCCAACTAAGGAGATTACTAAGAGTACACTGGATACTAAGGAAAGAATTCCACTAAAGAGATTCCTAATAGTGCACTAGATACTAACGAGACAATCCAACTAAGGAGATTACTAAGAGTACACTAGATACTAAGGAAACAATCCCCCTAAAGAGATTACTAATAGTGCTCTAGATACTAACCAGACAATCCAACTAAGGAGATTACAAAGCGTACACTAGATACCAACGAAACAACCCAACTAAGGAGATTGCTAAGAATGCACTATATATTAACGAGACAATCCCACTAAGGAATTTACCAATAGTGCACTAGATACCAACGAACAATCCAACTGAGGAGATTACTAGGAGTACACCAGATGCTAACGAAACAATCCTACTAAAAAATCACTAAGTATGCACTAGATACTAACGAGACAATCCAACTAAAGAAATTACTAATAGTGTCGTAGATATTAACGAAACAATCCAACTAAAGAGATTACTAAGAATGGAGTTGATACTAAGGCAACAATCCAACTAAGGAGATAATCCAACTAAAGAAATTACTAAGAGTATCGTAGATATTAACGAAACGATCCAACTAAAAAAATTACTAAGAAGGCACTAGATTATAACGAAACAATCCAACTAAAGAAATTACTAAGAGTGCATTAGATACTAAGGAAACAATTCAACTAAAGAAATTACTAAGAGTGTCGTAGATATTAACGAACCATTTAACTAAAGAGATTACTATTAATGCACTAGATACTAAGGCAATAATCCAACTAAGGAGAATACTAAGAGTACCCTAGAATTTAACGAAACAGTTCACTAGAGTGCACGAGATACTAAGTAAACAATTCAACTAAAGAAATTACTGAGAGTGCATTAGATACTAAGGAAACAATTCAACTAAGGAAATTACTAAGAGTGTCGTAGATATTAACGAAACAATCCAACTAAAGAGATTACTAAGAATGCATTGGATACTAACAAAACAATTCAAATAAGGAGATTACTAAGAGTACACTAGAATTTGACGAAACAGTTCACTAGAGTGGTCTAGATACTAAGTAAACAATCCGACCAAAGAAATTACTGAGAGTGCACTAGTTACTAAGTAAACAATTTAACTAAAGAAATCACTAAGAGTGTAGTAGATACTTACGAAACAATTCAGCAAAAGAGATTTCTAAGAGTGCACTAAATACTAGCGAAACAATTCAACTAAAGAAATTACTAAGAGTGCACTAGATACTTTGGAAACAATCCAACTAAGGAGATTACTAAGAGTACACTAGATAATAATGAAACAATCCAACTAAGGAGATTACTAAGAGTACACTGGATACTAAGGAAAGAATTCCACTAAAGAGATTAGTAATAGTGCTCTAGATACTAACGAGACAATCCAACTAAGGAGATTACAAAGAGTACACTAGATACTAACGAGACAATCTAACTAAGGAGAAAACAAAGAGTACACTAGATACTAACGAAAAAATCCAAATAAAGAGATTACTAAGAGTACACTAGATACTAAGGAAAGAATTCCACTAAAGAGTTTACTAATAGTGCTCTAGATACTAACGAGACAATCCAACTAAGAAGATTACTAAGAGTACACTAGAATTTAACGAAACAGTGTGCACTAGATTGCACAAGATACTAAGTAAACAATTCAACTAAAGAAATTACTGAGAGTGCACTAGACACTAAGGAGACAATTCAACTAAAGAAATTACACTAGATACTAACTAAAAAATTCGACCAAAGAAATTACTGAGAGTGCACTAGATACTAAGTAAACAATTTGACTAGAGAAATTACTAAGTGTGTACTAGAGACTAACGAAACAATTCAGCTAAAGATATTTCTAAGATTGTACTAAATACTAGCGAAACAATTCAACTAAAGAAATTACTAAGAGTGCACTAGATACTTTGGAAACAATCCAACTAAGGAGATTACTAAGAGTACACTAGATGCTAACGAAACAATCCAAGTAAAGAAATTACTAAGAATGCACTAGATACTAAAGCAATAATCCAACTAAGGAGATTACTAAGAGTGCGCTAGATACTAAGGAAAAAAATTCAACTAAAGAAATTACTAAGAGTGTTGTAGATATTAATGAAACAATCCAACTAAGGAGATTACTAAGAGTGCACCATATAGTAATGAAGCAATCCAACCAACCAGATTACAAAAGGTGCGCAAGATACTAACGACACAATCCAACTTAAGAGATGACTAGGAATGCGTGAGATAATCACGGAACAGTCATACTAAAAAGATTACTAAGAGTGCACTAGATACTACTAAAACAATGCCACTAAGTAGGTTACTAATACTGCGCGAGATATTAACAAAAAAATCATACCAAGAAGATTATTAAGAGTGCTGTAGCTACTAATGAAACATTACAAATAAGTAGATTACTAAGAATGCACGAGACGAAACAATCCAACTAAAAAGATTACCAAAAGTGCACTCTATTTAACGAAACAAGTTAACTAAAGAGACTACCTAGAGTGCACTATGGAGATTACTAAGAATGCACGGGATACAAACAAATCCAACTAAGGAGGTATCTAAGAGTGCACTAGATAAAAACAAAACTACCTAACTCAAAAGATTATTATGAGTGCACCAGATAAGAAACAATCATACTAAGATTACTAAAAAAGCACTATATACTATTACAACATAGCTAGCAGAGCCGTGCAATCAAATTCAGTATACTTAAGCGTGCTAAAAATCCCGATAGTGCACGCTGATAGCGTGATCAAATCACTTCGCCAGAATTTTTGTTTTTGCGCGCGAGTGGCCATTGTTAGCGCGGGGAAAAATAATATATTTCGCGAAAATAATGGATATAAACAGAGACTCGGCCCACCAGTCCCAAAACGAAGACAGTTTTCCGACCTATTCCCTTAGGCTAAAGTTCTTAAATGAGGCAGAAAAAGAGAAAAACAACGGAAAAGGAGACTCGGCATCAGCGTCGTCACGATTCGCTTCACTTAATATTTCGCTTACCGCGAACAATCACTTCTGATATTGTTGTCCGTTTTTCACGTTGGATTTGATGCACAATTCCACCGGTTATGTTATAAAACAATTGGTTCATGCTTTAAGCTGTGCACTATCGAGTTGTGGAGCACGTGGGGAGAGGTTTAGAGAGCACTCAAGAACCCAGAGTTGCCCTCGGCTATTGCCTTGGGCAGCTCTTACGCTTCTTTCGTGCCCTCCAAACTTCCCATGTGCTACAAAACTCGATAGTGCACGCTAAAGCATGAACCAATTGTTAAACAAGAAAATTCAAGTAACAAGATTACTAAGAGTGTACTAGATACTATGGAAACATTCCAACTAAAGAGATTACAAAGAATGCACCAGATACTAACGAAGAAATTGAGCTAAAGAGATTACTAAGAGCGCAATAGCTACTAACGTAACAATCCAACTAAGGAAAATACTAAGAGCGCACTAGATACTAACGAACTTGAACAATCCAACTAAGTAGATTACTAAGAAGATTACTAAAAATGCACTAGATACTAATAAAACATTGCAACTAAGTAGATTACTAAGATTGCACGAGATACTGAATAACAAAACAATCCAACTAAAGATATTACTAGGACTGCGCGAGATATCCACGAAAACATCATACTAAGAAGATTACTAAGAATGCTCTAGATACCAATGAAACAATCCAAATAAGTAGAAAACTAAGAGTCCACGAGATACTAACGAAACAATTCAACTAAAGAGATAACTAAAATTGCACTAGATACAAATGAAACAATCCAATTAAAGAGAGTACTAAAAGTGCACTCGATTTAACAAAACAATCCAACTAAAGAGATTACATTGAGTGTACTAGGTGGATTACTAGGAATACACGAGATACAAACGAAACAATCCAACTTAGAAGATTCTTCTTTC
Organism: Stylophora pistillata; assembly: GCF_964205215.1. Classification (NCBI taxonomy): domain Eukaryota; kingdom Metazoa; phylum Cnidaria; class Anthozoa; order Scleractinia; family Pocilloporidae; genus Stylophora; species Stylophora pistillata. The sequence continues at coordinate 28,616,621 of NC_142519.1, read as the reverse complement.
TTCTTTATTCTATTTTATGCAGTGCTGCTCTTTGCCTCATTCCACGTGAGATGTTTCCTCTCTAACTCTGCAATTCCCGTACGTCACCAGGTGTGCTGGGGTCTCCCTCTCTTTCGTTTCCCCTGTGGGTTTCACTCCAGTGCCCTCTTGACTACATGTCCATCTGTTCTCCTCAACGTGTGGCCGATCCAGCCCCAAGCTCTTTGTCTTATCTCTTACTCTATCGGACGCTGCCTTGTTTGTCTCCAAAGCTCCTTGATGCTGATTTTTCTAGGCCACCAAATTCCCAGGATGTTTCTCAAGCTCTTGTTGATGAACAATTGCAACTTCTGCTCTAAACTCTAAGAAGATTACTAAGAGTAAATCATATACTAACGAAACAATCCAACTAAAAAGATTACTAAGAAAGCGCGAAATATTCAAGAAAAAATCATACGAAGATTACTAAGAGTGCACTAGAGAGTAACAAGATAATCCAAGTAAGTAGATTACTAAGAGTGCACTAGATACTATGGAAACATTCCAACTAGCGGGATCATTAACAGTGTACTAGATGCTAACGAAAAAATCTAACTAAAGAGATTACTGATAGTGTACTAGATACTAACGAAACAATCCACCTAAAAAGATTACTTAGAGTGCACTAGATACTAACGAGACAATCCAACTAAACAGATTTCTAAGAGCGCACTTGATAGCAACAAAACGATCTAAATAAAAAAATTACTATGAGTGCACTAGATACAAACGAAACAATCCAACTAAACAGATTACTAAGAGTGCATTAGATAGCATTACTAACAAAACAACCCAACTAAAAAGATTACTGTGAGTGCACTAAACACTGACGAAACAGTCCAACTTACCAGATTACTAAGAGTGCACTAGATGCTAACGAAACAACCCAACTAAAGAAATTACTAAGAGTGCACTAGATACTAACGAACAATCCAACTAAGGATACTACTAAGAAGGCACTATATTCTAACGAGACAATCCAACAAGAGAGAATACAAAAAGTGCACTAGATACTAACGAAACAATCCAACTTAAGAGACTACTAGGAGCGCGCGAGATATTCACGAAACAGTCATACTAAGATTACTAAAAGTGCACTAGATACTAATGAAACAATCCAACTAAATAGCTTACCAAGAGTACACGAGAAAATAGCAAAACAATCCAACTAAAGATATTACCAAGAATGCACTAGATACTAACGAAAAATTAAGCGAAAGAGATTACTAAGAGTGCACTAGATACTAACGAAACAATCCAACAAAGATTACAAAAAGTGCACTTAAATACTAACGAAACAGTTCAACTTAAAAGATTACTAAGAGCGCATGAGATATTCACGAAACAATCATACTAAGAAGATTATTAAGAGTGCACTAGAAACTAATGAAACAATCCGAATAAGTAGATGACTGAGAGTATACGAGATAATAGCAAAACAATCTAACTAAGGAATTTACTTGGACTGCGCGAGATATTTACGAAAAAATCATACTAAGACGATTACTAAGAGTGCACTAAATACTAACGAGACAATCCAGTTAAGAAGATTACAAAATGTGCACGAGATACTATGGAAACAATTCAAGTAAGTTCAAGTAAGAAGATTACTAAGGGTGCACTAGGTAGTATTGAAACATTTTAACTAAGAATGTACTAGACACCAACGAAAAAATTAAATCAAAGAGATTGCTAAGAGTACAGTAGATACTAACGAAACAACACAACTAAGTAGATTATTCAGAACGCACTTAATACTAATAAAACAATCCAACTGAGATTACAAAGACCCCACTTGATACTGACGAAATAATCCAACTAAGAAGATTACTAAGAGTGCAATAGATACTGACGAAACAATCCAACTAAAGAGATTACTGAGTACACGCAATATACTAACAAACCAATCCAACTAAGAAGATTGCGAAGAGCAAGAGAGATACTAACGAAACAATCCAACCAAAATGATTGACAAGAGTGTACAAGAAACTATTTAAAAATTCAAAGTTAAAGAGCTTACTGAGAGCGCGCAGGATAATAACAAAACAATCCAACTAAAGAGGATTACTAAGAGTAAACTAGATACTCACGAAACAATCCAGCCAAAGAGAATACTAAGAGTGCACTAGATACTATCGAAACAATCTAACTAAAGAGATTACTACCAGTGCCCTGGAAACTAACGAAACAATCCAACTAAAGAGATTACTAAGAGTGCACTAGACACAAACGAAACAATTTGACCAAGAGCATTATTAAGAGTGCACTTGATATTAACGAGACAATCCAACTAAAGAGATTACCAAGAACGCATGAGATGCTAAAAAACAATACAACTTAAGAGATTCCCAAGAATGCATGAGATACAAAACAAAAAAGAATCTAACTAAAGTCAGTACTAAGAATGCATAAGATACTAAAGAAACAATTCAACTAAAGACATTACTAAGAATGTATGAGATACTTTGGAAAAAATCCAACTAAAGACATTACTAAGAACGCACTAGATACTAACGAAACAATCCAACTAAAGAAATTACTAAAAGTGCACTAGATACTAACGAATTAATCCGCCTAAACAGATTACTAAGAATGCAGTAGATACTAACGAAACAATCACACTTAAGAGACTACTAAGAGTGCGCGAGATACTAGCGACACAAAAAATTATTAAACTAAGGAGAGTACTAAGAGAAAATGAGACACTAACAGAAGAATCCAACTGAAGAGATTTTTATGAATGCACTAGATAACAGCGAAACAATTAAGGAGATTACTAAGGAAATTACTGAGGGTGCATGAGATACTAAAGAAACAATCAAACTCAAGAAGTTTACTATGAATGCACTAGATACTAACGAAACAATCCAACTAAGGAGATTACTAATAGTGCACTAGATACTAACGACACAATCCAACTAAAGAGATTTCTAAGAGTGCAATGAATACTAACGAATGAATCCAACTAAAGTGATTACCAAGAGTGCACTAGAAACTAATTAAACATTCCAACTAAAGAAATTACTGAGAGCGTGTAAGATACTAACAAAACAATCCAACTGAAGAGCGCACTAGATACTAACGAAACAATCCAACTAAGGAGATTACTAAGAGTGCGATAGATACTAATGAAACAACCCAGCGAAAGATATTAGTAAGAGTGCACTAGATATAATAACGAAAAAATTCAACTAAAGAGATTACTAAGAATGTACTAGATACCAACGAAATAATCCAACTAAAGAGATCAAGAGTGCGCGAGAAACAAAACAGACCAACTAAGAGATTACTAAGAGCGCGCGAGGGATTAACGAAACAATCCTTCTAAAGAGATTACTAAGAATGTACTAGATAGAAACGATACAATCCAACTAAGGAGATAACTAAAAGTAAACTAGATACTAACGAAACAATTTAACTAAGGAGATCACTAGGAGTGCGCGAGATACTAACAAAAAAATCCAATCAACGAGACTACTAAGAGTGTACAAGTTACTAATGAAACAACCTAACTAAAGATATTACTAAGATTACACTAGCTACTAACAAAAGAATTCCAACTCAAAAGATTACTAAAATTGCATTCAAAATTCCAACTTAAGACATTACTGAGAAACGAAATTAACGAAGCAACCCAGCTAAGGATATTATTATAAGTGCGCGGTATACTAACGGAAAAATCCAACTAAAGAGATTACTGAGTGTGCACTATAGCTACTAACAAAAGAATCCGAGTAAAGAGATTACTAATAATTCACTAGATACTAACGAAATCATCCAAATGAAGAGATTACTATGAGTGCACTTGATACTAACAAAACAATCCAACTAAACAGATTACTAAGAGTGCATTGGATACTAAGAAAACAATTTAAAGTAAGGAGATTACTAAGAGTACACTAGATACTAACGAAACAAACTAACTAAGAAGATGACGAAGAGTGCATTAGATACTAACGAAACAATCCAACTAAAGAGATTACTAAGAATTCATTGGATACTAACAAAACAATGAGTAAGGAGATTACTAAGAGTACACTAGATGCTAACCAGAGTTAGTAGATAACTCTGATACTAACGAAACAAACCAACTAAGAAGATTACAAAGAGTGCACTAGGTACTAACGAAACAATCTAACTAAGATTACTAAGAGTGCGCGAGATACTAACGAAACAACACAACGAAAGATATTACTAAGAGTGCACTAGATAATAACAAAGCAATTCTCAATTAAAGATATTACTAAGAATGCACCAGATACTAAAGAAATAATCCAACTAAAGAGATTCTTAAGGGCGCGCGAGAACGAAACAAACCAACTAAGAGATTACTAAGAGTGCGCAAGTTACTAACGAAACAATCCAACTAACGAGATTACTTAAAGTAAACTAGATACCAACGAAACAATCCAACTAAACAGATTACTAAGAATGCACTAGATAATACCGAGACAATCCAACTAAAGAGATTACTAAAACCGCATTGGATACCAACAAAACAACTCAAATACAATAAATATATGAAGTTCATATATTCATTGCTCCCAGTTGGCTTGTTAGCTCAATTGGTAGAGCGCTGCACTAGTATCGCAGAGGTCAGTGGTTCGAATCCCGTACAGGCCTGATTTTTGTCAGGTCAGATTTTCGCTATTGCATAAATAGTGCTACTGTGAGCCGGATCGTGCATCATACGTAAAACAACTCAAGTAAGGCGATTACTAAGAGTACACTAGATACTAACGCAACAAACAAACTAAGAAGATTATGAAGAGTGCGCTAAATACTAACGAAACAATCCAACTAAGTAGATTACTAAGAGTGCACTAGATACTAATTATTTTCTATCTGACATAAAATAAGAAAATTGACCAAAGTAAGCCAATTGCTCATGAACTTTTGCGATTATTTGAAAATTGTTATTTTTAGTGTGGGCTACCCTATTTGATTAGACTTTAGTTGTTGCCTGATTGGTATTGTTTTTACAACAAAAATCACAAACCTCATCCCAATCGAGTACTTCTAAAATGAGCTCCTGCTCATTTTAGAAGTACTCCGTTATGCGTAACATCAGGTGCAGCTCATCTATGACTACGATTTCTATAGGGATATTGAATAATGGTGAATACTGCCATCCAGGATCTCTTGTCCAATTTGGCCCAAACTGTCTTGTCACGCTTTGGGAACCGTAGGTGTAGTCCACAGACATGTTGCACCTACAGGTATAAAGGCACAATGGCAATTTTTATTAGAGTTATATGCATGAAATGTATTAACATGATTATTAACTATCGCAGATAATGTTACAAAAAATAACAGTGTTGCTTACCTATCTTTTTTTGCGTATTAAACACCAGATGCAGGAGTTTTTTGAAGTTGCCCCTTTCATGCCTATAGCAACAACAGGAACTATTAAACAAGAGAGGAAAAACACAGTCATTTTTTAAGCCTTGATATTTTCTAACTTAAATCAGGAATTATTAACTACATGGATTTCACGTACCTTGCAGTCACCTCCCAGATGGAAATGTAAGTGAACTTTATTCCCATCAATGTCTATGTACCCCTGCTCGACAAGCTTATCTATGGCACATCGGACATTTTTCAATCCCGTCTTAAGGGTTTCATAGTATTCATTCCCTTTAATTAGTGCAATGGTAACTATGCTTTCCTGTGAAATAATAACATTAAGGAACAAAACTGAATGAAAGTAATAGAATGAATACATATATGTGCAGTTAGTGTCAAGTCAAAAGAATGGTATTAAGCAATTTTTGCAGTATTCCATGTTCAGAAGAGAAGGTCATTTTTACCTGGTTTACTCCCACTCCCTTAAAGTTACTGTATAATAAATACATCTAAAAGCCAAAACTTACCTGAACTTGAAAACATATGTTGACCCTCGTCCACAGAAGTGAAAACGAACACGCAAAAAGGGAACTTGTATGGGACATTCCCACCGCGTTCTCTGAAACTTTTACTCTTACCACTGGCCTTTTGAATTCTTGAGCTGAAAACAATAAAATTTTATGTTACGTTTGACTTTTGTAAATTATCAACCAACACACGTCCTACTTTTTTTTACGTAGCTTTGAAAATACCCTTACATGTCCTCTTAACTCTTTTTTTCAGAAGAAGCTGAAAGGGCAGTTTAGCTCGAGGACAGATTCCTGATCTCCTGAGTGTAAGTTTCCACAGGGCATCAGTGACTCTCTGGCAAGACTCAACCAAGTATCATGGTCTTTGGCAGGGAGGACTCATGTTGTGTGAGTTCATGGTAAGCCTCCTGAGAGATAGAAAACCTATCCATAATATATAAGATGGCCCTTATTTTTCTTTTTCTTTGGTAAATGAAATATAAAACCAAATGTTTAATCCATTATTGTATATAGGAAGTTTTTTAATTCTTTGGAAAGGATGGGGAGCACATGCCTTAAGGCTTTTTTTATTAGAAACACTCTATATGTCACTTTATAGCTCACCTTTACAAGTCTCTAAATTGGCACTTCCTTGCCGTTCATTTTCAGTTGTCAGATCCAGCTCATGAAGCAGGCCATTCTTATCTGAGACTTGCAGTGCTTGGGGTACCAATCCATATGTTTCGCCAAAAACAAAAAAAAAGTTTGTGATAATTGTGTAATAAAATTTATTTGGCAAAGTGTCTTTGCTTGTGTGTTTTTAACAGTCAAGTAAATCTTCGATGTAAAAAAAAAAATGTATTTGTGTCAGGTGCCTCTGCCGTTGCCTCTTGCCTACTTCTGTAAAGTGTTTCCCAGAGTGGGAAATAAACATGCGCGGGTGCAGATCAGCAGCTTTTGCTTCCAGAGATGCGTTAAGTTCACGATCTTCTGGTGTGAGGTTCGCTACCACGTCGTTGGAAGACCATGCAATTTCGTGAGGCTGAAGTGAAACCATAATCCACGTCTCACTTTTCAGCCGTTTGAGATGGACTAGATCTTGAGTCGAAATCTCCTTGCACTTTGCGCTAACGCTTGCCCCACGCGTTCGCGACCAGATTCCGCGAGTCGGCATTCAAGTTGTGATACACTTGTTTGTTACAGCTCTGACACTGAATGTCTTAGGCCCTCTGGATACTTCCCTCCACCTCCAAATACCTTCGCCATTTATTCGTAAATCGAACGTTAGATTAACGACGTTAACGTATGGCGGCACCATGTTAAGTAACATTGGATGGATAGGGGTTTCAAAGAGTTCTGAAAAGAGAGCCCGTTCGCATACAGTTTCCTCACCGAGCGATCGGAGGTTCAGCGAGCTCTAAAAGAGCTCCCGCTCACTGACAGTTTGTTGGACGATCGGGGGTTCGATGAGCTCTGAAAAGAGCTCCCGATCGCATACAAATTGCTGGGTGATTGGGGATTCAGTGAGCTCTAAAGAGAGCTCTTGATCGCCTACAGATTGCTGGGCGATCGTTTCAGTTTTAAAATTCGCGGCAACTGTGAATAATTTTACAAACGAATGAGTTTCAACAATGGACATTGTTTAGTTTGTCAGGCGTATTGTTATTCATGGCTAGGCTAAAGACAATGGCTTGCTCGCTCAGATCGCTGGGCGATCGTTTCAGTTTTAAAATTCGCGGCAACTGTGAACAATTTTACAAGCGAATGAGTTTCAACAATGGACATTGTTTAGATTGTCAGGTGTATTGTTTGTTATTCATGGTTAGGCTAAAGACAATGGCTTGCTCGCTCAAAACGCGCCATTTTTTTAACGCAATTTCGACTACAACTTTTCAAACTAAAATAGACAAAGGTTTCCATCGGCCAATTTTCAAAACGTTAAAACGGCTTCTGTGACAGCAAAGATTAATCTTTTATTTGCCGCGCGTTGATTTTTCAAGGGTTGTAAATGTTTTCAGAAAATCGCTCTGGAAAATAACTTCCATACTAAAAATGCCGGAATTTGGTGTATTTTCATGTGTAAAAGGATAATACTTCTACTTCGTAAAAATCGTTCATTTTAAGTGCAAATTGTAGATACATCTTTATTCTTTAAAAAGCCGTGCGTTGATTTAGAAGCAAACACTTCCAAAACTCAGAAAAGTGAGTTATACGAAGCCTAGTCGGCCAATTTTGGTCCATTCTTTCTCTAGCTAAGGGCTCCTCAAAGAAAGGTCGCCTTCGAATATGGTTATGAATAATTAATGACGTTCACTCATTCTGCCCGATGTCTGAGAGTACAAGAGATACTAACGAAACAATCCAACAAAGGAATTACTAAGAATGCACGAGATTGTAACGAAACAATCCTACTTAAGAGATTACGAAAGCACGCGAGATACTAACGAAACAATCCAACAACAGAGATAACTAAGAATGCGTGAGATACTAACCGAACAATTCACTGATTTAAAAATATCCACAGGGTGCACGAGATGTTAACGACAGAATTGAACTAAAGAGAATCTAAGAGTTCACGAGATACTAACGAAAAAATCCAATGAAATAGATTATCAGAGTGCGCGAGATACTAAGGAATCAATTCAGTGAAAGAGAATCCTCAGAGAGCAGAACATACTAACAAAGCAATCAAACTAAAGAGGATTCTCAGAGTGCGCCAGATATCGACGAAACAATCGAACGAAAGTGAATCCTTAGAGAACGCAAAGTTAGCATTTCACGAAACAATCAAACAAACGAGAATCCTCAAAGTGCACAAGATGTTAATAAAAAAATCAAACTAAAGAAAATTCTAAGAGTGCAAGAGATTTCCAGATAATACCCATTTACGCTTAAAAAATTAGTTCCAAACACCCTTGGCCAAAACGGGTCCTTGTAATTTCTTATGTTTATGTAATACTCATAAAAAACAGTATCAAAATTCTTAATCAAAACTGGTACATAGAAACATCCATGTATTACTTATTTACGCGTTAAAAAAGGAAATATTTGCTTGCAAATAGAATTTTTATGCTTCTTCTCCCCGTTGTGTACTTTTTATTTCTTTTGGGGGCCTGGGACTTGGGTGGCATTTATTTGGATTATACCCAATACCCTTTAGGATACTTGGGCTTGCCAAGTGACCAGGCTCCCATGTGAGCGTCACTCCGTTCCATCTTGATGGTGGTTAAAGACGTGGTTGTTTCTCCAGTTTATTTTGATTTAGAGCCCTTGTTGCTCTGGTTTATTTGGGGCCCTTGTTGCTCTTGTTTATCTTGAATTAGCCCCCTTGTTACTCTGGTTATATTTTACTTGGGGCCTTTGTTGCTCCTGTTTATTTTGATTTAGAGCCCTTGTTGCTCTGGTTTTTATTTGGGGGCCCTTGTTGCTCCTGTTTATTTTGATTTAGAGCCCTTGTTGCTCTGGTTTTTATTTGGGGCCCTTGTTGCTCCTGATTATTTTGATTTATAGCCCTTGTTGCTCTTGTTTATCTTGAATTAGTCCCCTTGTTACTCTGGTTATGTTTTACTTGGGGCCCTTGTTGCTCCTGTTTATTTTGATTTAGAGCCCTTGTTGCTCTGGTTTTTATTTGGGGCCCTTGTTGCTCCTGTTTATTTTGATTTAGAGCCCTTGTTGCTCTTGTTTATCTTGAATTAGCCCCCTTGTTACTCTGGTTATGTTTTACTTGGGGCCCTTGTTGCTCCTGTTTATTTTGATTTAGAGCCCTTGTTGCTCTGGTTTTTATTTGGGGCCCTTGTTGCTCTGGTTTTTATTTGGGGCCCTTGTTGCTCCTGTTTAGTTTGATTTAGAGCCCTTGTTGCTCTGGTTTTTATTTGGGGCCCTTGTTGCTCCTGTTTATTTTGATTTAGAGCCCTTGTTGCTCTGGTTTTTATTTGGGGCCCTTGTTGCTCCTGTTTATTTTGATTTAGAGCCCTTGTTGCTCTTGTTTATCTTGAACTAGGCCCCCCTGTTACTCGGTTATATTTTACTTGGGGCCCTTGTTGCTCTTGTTTATTTTGATTTAGAGCCCTTGTTGCTCTGGTTTTTATTTGGGGCCCTTGTTGCTCCTGTTTATTTTGATTTAGAGCCCTTGTTGCTCTGGTTTTTATTTGGGGCCCTTGTTGCTCTTGTTTATTTTGATTTAGAGCCCTTGTTGCTCTGGTTTTTATTTGGGGCCCTTGTTGCTCCTGTTTATTTTGAATTAGAGCTCCCTTTTTTTTCTCTCGTCACAGGCTATTGCGGCGACACTGTGTCAGCCATGCCCATTCCCAAAAAAAAAAAAAAAAAACAATATACTGTATTTTGAATCTTTAGTGTTAGTTCCAGGTACTTGTTGTCCCCCTTTTCTGTAGATGCCTCCTCGTCGTTCACAGCGATCCAAGCAGCCCTCTGCTCAGGCCTTGAAGGCCTTGGTCTCCTACCCTCTGCATCGTGTCAGGAGACAGAGTTTGGGTCGCAATGGCAGCGCATCATCTTCCACCCATCACCCTCCATTCTTCATGAATCTTTGGCAGCACAACCTGGGTCACGAGCAGCAACCTTGTCCCCTGTGCAATCCCAGCCACCTCCTGCAGCTACAGCTCAGCTCGCTGTGTTAACTTCCCCTGTAACGGATCAGCTGGTGTCACGGGTGACAGATGAAGTGACCAAGCGGTTGCAGCCATTCCTTTCAAATTTGCGCTTAATTGTCCAGCAAGCACAAAGTCCCCCCTCCACATCATCTCAAGCACCTCCGGTTTCACTCTCTGTGGAACACTTTACTTCCTTCCAGCCATCTGGACACAACATCCAGCACGTCCAAGGACATGCTGCCATCCAAGATACAGTCGAGGTACCTGCTGTTCACGATGGCGTCCAGTCTGTTCTAGCCTCCCTGTCAGGTGAGCAGAATTTGCCCCCGGGAACACAGCATCCCAATGATCTTTTCCTGTCTGTTAACCTACCAATCGATGCACGGATCCCAGGTAAGATTCGGAGCAGAATCATTCAAAATGAATTTGTTGATTTTGGCTCCCTTCTTGTTCATCCAGCTTTTGAGGACAAATTTCGCATCACACTCCAACCCTCCCAGGAAGGCTCTTCCCCATCGTTAGCTCTTGAGCCAGTAAACAAAGCTAAACGTATTACATCAATAGATGTTTGGCTCCAAGCTTTTCATGTTTATGTGGGTATTTTTACAGCACAGTATCCCCATGAGGCTACCGGGCTCATGAAGTATGGGGCTACTATTCAAGATCTGGCTGCTAGGGGGCATAATTGGCGTTATTATGATGAAAACTTCCGTTTTTTGCACCAGTCTGAGGCCACCTCTCTTCCCTGGGGATTTGTACAGTGGAAATTGTGGTTGAAGTCTCAGACTAATGCCAGCAAATCCATTCCAGCAACCAGCCTTGGTAAGAACTTTGATATCCCTCGGGGTTATTGTTTCAAGTTTCATAAAGGGGTTTATTGCTCAGGATGCTCCTTTAAGCACTCATGTGCTAAATGTGATGGTCCACATCGGGCTATAAATTGTAATTTTCGTGCCTTTAGCAAAGTACACGCTTCCACATTGTCCAAGCAACGCAGCAATAACACCCCTAGCAGCCGGATCACTCCTCAACCTGCTTCCTCGGGAGCTTCCAACACCCGTCCGCAGTGATCGTTTGCAATTTTTTCTTTCTGGGTATATCCCTTCCATAGTAGAGCTTTTATCCAATGGTTTTAATTATGGCTTTCCCTTGTACTATGAAGGACCGCAAGACTCTTCATGTGCTAAAAGCCTACTTTCTGCAATCCAATATCCTGAGGCAGTTGATGCCAAACTAGATAAATTGCTGCTCATCGTATTGCAGGCCCCTATTCCTCTCCACCTTTTCCCCATTTTCGTATATCTCCACTGGGTTTGGTTCCTAAAAAGACAGGGTGAATTCGGTTTGATTCATCACCTTTCTTTCCCTCAAGGTTCATCATTGAATGATGGCATTTCTTCAGAATTTACTAGCGTATCCTATGCTACGGTTGAAGATGCCATTCATATCATCGGAACTGTTGGCCACGGCTGTTTTATGGCCAAAACAGATATTAAGAATGCTTTTCGAATCATTCCTATTCAACCCCAAGATTACAACCTTTTGGGGATTTGTGGGAGAGGAGTTTATTATTATGACCGCTGTATGCCGATGGGGTGTTCAAGCTCTTACAAAACGTTTGAAATTTTTTCTTCTGCCATAGAATGGATTGCCCAAAAGAAATTGCATATCGATCACATTTTGCACCTGCTGGATGATTTTCTCATTGTCTCTCCTCCTCCTACAAGGGACATCGTTTTTGAATTGGCGCTGCTTCTCATGCCGCAGATGAGGGGTTATCCGATGCTCAAATCCGCCTCTTAGGGCGATGGAAATCTAATGCATTTCTTAAATATATTAGAACACCTAATCTTTGCTCTTAAATCTGTTATTTTCTCACCATCCAGCGGGTGCAATTGCCTCAGTTTACTATTTTCTTCCACCTGCAGTATTAGGTAGTAGGGGTGGTTCTTACTTTTGGTGTAGCCCACAATATTCTTTCTTCTTACTTGAGGAAGGAACGTTCATGTAAATTGTCCATTAACACAGGACTATCCATTGTTGATATGGGGCATTAGCTAGCATGGGTAGCTCTTGCCTTGGGTTGGCATTGTGTCCAATACATCGAGGAAGTTAAGTAAAGCGTTTAAGCCTTATTTCACATATTTTGTTTAGTATCCTACTGTTGCTCTGGGGCATTAGCTAGCATGGGCGGCTCTTGCCTGGGGTCGGCATTGTGTCAAATACACCGAGGACGTTAAGTGAGGCGTTTGAGCCTTATTCCACATATTTAGTTTAGTATCCAACTGTTGATCTGGGGCATTAGCTAGCATGGGCGGCTCTTGCCTTAGCTCGGCATTATCTTGATTACATTCGACAGTCTATTTAAAGGTCTAAGTCTCCTTATACTTCTTTTTTCTTATCCTAATGTTGATCCAGGGCAGTAGCTCGCATGGGTGGCCCTTGCTTGGGGTTGGGCACTTACTAGCTTACCTTCAGATAGTCTATTCAATGGCATAATGGCTGACTATTGTGATTCCGAGCATTAGCTTGCATGGGCGGCTCTTGCTTCTGTGCTGCGCTTGCCTGGGGTGGGGCGGCATGTGTGCGGTCACATGCTTTGGCGTTTTCAGTGCCCTCACCTTTACTGGGCCAAACTTTGTATCAAGGATTTGATTGAACAGTAATTTTAAATAAATGCGGCTATGGGATTTTGCCCATAGCCATTTACTCCAATTATTGATTGGTTATAATTTTTCCCAGTAAACATAGCTCAGGCAAGGCAGCATATATGGCTTGTTCATATAATTTATAAGGGAGAAAAGGCATAAAGAACAGTTTTAAACGTTCTTGATCAAAATGGGTCCATGGAAATGTCCATATAGAATCCATTCACGAATACAAAACAGAATCAAACAGTCCTGACCAAAACGGGTACATGGAGTCATCTTCGGTCTTGTGTTCAGGTCACATATCCGCCTTAAAGTAGCCTATTGGTTATTCCTCACTCTAGTTCTGAAAAGTTGACAAATTTGAAAAAAATAAACGGTTAAGAATAGCCTCCATTTGCATGCAGCTATATTGTTCAGGAAATTTTTAGAATGTTTCTTTTAAGAGAAAAGAAACAAACGCTGATCTTACTTTTAGTTTCTGTAGTTCTTATTCCATCAGGAGATTCCTTTCAGTGATACAGAAGAAAAGTTATTATCCTCAGAGGACGTTGCGCAGTAGAATTGCCCATTGATGCGCGAAAGTTTAGAGTGATCTGAAAAAAGAGGAAAAGAAACCACATTTGTCCTATTCAAAGTATTAGTCGGCATCGATTGTTTTCCACACAAAAACGTTCTTTTACATCACTTTTAAGCTGCTGGTAAGGTAATAATCAAAAATGACTAAATTTCCTAAACAACTTGCACCTAGTATCGCCTTCTATTAAGTTGAACCATGGTCTTCTACCACTTCAGCTTGAAGGGCTTTTTCGACGAGTGCTACAAATTTCGTCACTTGCCTTCCTTTTCTGACAGCGCTGATAGACAGCTCAGGATATCGTCTCCAGTGAAATGGGGAAAACTTATGCCACGCAAAGAAAAAAGCTAGATGAGCATATTTACTCCCCATCATATTAGAAAAGTGAAGACGTAGTCTGATCGTACAGGTGAGTGTAGTCCTGAGAAGGACTGTTGTCGGTGGTAGTGACTGACGTTTCGACAACCTGTGCGGAAGTCATCATCAGAGTCAAGTGAATGATTGTTGTCAGTATAATGTTCTTATTCCAGTTCGTGTGAAATGATCGGTTGGTTTTGCCGTGATGTTATTCGCTGTAAGACTCAAGTGACGTAAGTTGGTCGTGATTGGTCTGTTTCGATCTGTCGGTAAAGTTAGGTCGTTCTTTTTCGGTCGTTTGTGATGTTTATGTCGTGAATGAGTCGTTTTTATGGAGCGGGTAGTTGTTGACATCTGTTTAGGGGAGTCTGTTCTAAGTTAGTAAACCAGCTTTCCAGAGTCAGTCGTTGAAAATAGTCAGTGCTGTAGGTTAGGCATTGCGCAGAGTCCCAGTCAATGTTGTGGTTGGTAAGTCGATGGTGTTCAGCAATGTGATTGCTGACATCACCTTTGCTCGTCGCCCGTCTGTGTTGAGTCAGTCTTGTTGTGAGGTTTCTGCCAGTCTCACCGATGTAGGAGGCTTGGCGGTCGGAACAATTGATCTTATAAATCGTTCCCTGTCTGTTCCTCGGTTCGTCTTTGTCTTTAACGTTGGTTAGTAACTGACGTAGTGTGGTGATGGGTTTGTGGGCGACGCGGATATTGAAGGGTAGTAAGATGCGTGAGATGTTTTCAGACATGCCTTTTATGTACGGTATGGTTGCTGTAGTCGTAGGGGTTGCGGTGTCGTTTGTTGCGGTAGTGGTAGTGGGTCGGTGAGTGTTTCGTCGGATGAAGTCGTTGTTGTAGTTGTTCTTCGTAAAAACACGGTGAAGGTATTTGTTCTCGTCGGATAAGCTGTCTGTCGAGTCACATACTAGCTGTGCGCGTCGTGTTAAAGTTCTGATAGTTGTGGCTTTGTGTGATGTTTCGGTAGTGGTAGTGGGTCGCTGAAATTGTCGTCGAAATTGACGCATTCCACAACCACCTCAACGAACAAAACCCTGACATACAGTTTACCAGAGAAGTCGAAGAAAATGGCAAACTTCCTTTTCTAGACTGCCTGGTAAGCCACAACGACAACTCATTACGAACGACAGTTTACAGGAAACCGACACACACCGACAGATTACTAGACGAGTCATCCTATCACGACAGATCACGACATAAACATCACAAACGACCGAAAAAGAACGACCTAACTTTACCAACAGATCGAAACAGACCAATCACGACCGACTTACGTCACTTGAGTCTTACAGCCAATAACATCACGGCAAAACCAACCGATCATTTCACACGAACTGGAATAAGAACATTCTACTGACAACAATCATTCACTTGACTCTGATGATGACTTCCGCACAGGTTGTCGAAACGTCAGTCACTACCACCGACAACAGTCCTTCTCAGGACTACACTCACCCGGACGATCAGACTACACCTTCACACGTTACCCCCGGGTTCAAGCCATTTACTGCATATTAGAAATAATAATAACAAAAAAAAAGAACTAAAATTTATCTTTTGGCTTTGGGCTGAGTGTGTTTAAACCATTTCACAATTCTTAAACAAGGCAATTATTAGCATGTAAATTAAGTCCAGAAAAATTAAAGTAAATGAAGTCCAAAAAAAATACATCATAAATTAATAGATACATTTCAAAGAGATATTTATCACAAGGGACACGAACATGTAAACACAAATTTATGGTTTATTAGAAGTGTAATCAAAAGTGGTCATAGTTACGTTTCAAAGTTGTTGAACCACGATATTGAGTAAAATACCTCTCTACAGCCTCCTCCCACGATTGACAGCCAACCTTTGAATTAAAAACTGAACTGTAGTAATTCCTCCATTCAGTTGTCTTCTGTCCACCAAATTCATCTTTTAAAATGGAATGGCAGAGCTTAACCTTAAAAAATCTAACAGAAATGGTTAATTATACTTTGGCTGATACTGGTTTTATTAAAAAATATGGCAGTAAAGTTTTATTGAATGAGAAGGCTAAAGAAAGATTTGTATCCTATTAAAATAAGACAACAACGTTAATAAATATCAGAAATATTATGAAGACAAAAATAACTTTCTTTCTTCCTGTGTAATTGGACCGCACAAGAGGACTAGAACACATGAAATGAGACAAATTGCTTACTCTTGATCTTGATAAGCCATGTCATGATGGAAGCGGTCCATCTGGTTGTACTTGAACGCAAGTTTAAGCATGTCTTTCTTCGGCATCTCTATAAAATAATCCATAATTTCGTGATCAGAACTTGGAAGTGTTACTAAAAAGGGTCATTAAAAAATATTGATATGATAAATGATGCTTCCTATTTCATAGCCAAATCTCCTGTGCGGAGAAAAAGCTCTGGCTTGACTAATCTGTAAGAAAATGACCCCCGCGTACTTATACTTGATAATCTCCTAATCTTCCGTCTGCAGAACCTGCGTGGCCGCTCTTCAGTGGTTGCCATTAATCACCTCCAACTTCTTTGAGTCAAGTTTGTCCTCTTTGAATTCTTTTGGTGTCGACACGCCTTTTATTATTGCCAACAGTGGCTTTAGACCAAAAGAGACCTCGTTATCTTTAAATTATGTCACGAGGATTTCACGAACACTCAATCGACATTCCGGGGCTTTCAGGCTTGATACGAGAATTATTCGATGCCCCGTGTAGAAAAGAATTAATTCAGCGCTAACTTATTATTTCTTTAGGAACCAACGCTTGCTTAAGACTTCGCGAAATTTTAATAACAGGAGATAACTTGGAATATTGAAACTTCGCATATATAAGGGAATCAGCAATTTCGAATTCCCGCTGAATGAAAACTTTACAGTAATCACTCCCGTAGAGATATAGCGTAGCATGGCTGTAACGAATCCCCTACAATCTCATCTCCAGTGTACGAGATAAAGTCAAATGAAAAAGAATCCTCAGAGTACACGAGAAATTAACGAAACAGTCGAATTGAAGATAATCTTAAGAGAGCACTAGATAGTGAAAAACAATCAAACTACTAAACATACTAAAGAAACAATCCATTGAAAGAGAATCCTCAGTCTACGGAACCGGCAAACTTAAGAGAACCCTCGGAATACGCGAGATAGTCACAAAACAATCTAATGAAAGAGAATCCTTACAATGTTCAAGATACTAACGAAAGAATGGAACTAAAGGAATCCTCAGAGTGTACATGATACTAAGAAAACAATCCAATGAAAGTGAATCCCCAGAGAGCAGAAGATACTAACGAAACAATCCGATGAAAGAGAATCCTCGGAGTACGAGATATGTCAAAAAACCAATCGAACTAGAGAGAATCCACAGAGGGAGCGAGATACCAGCTAAAAAATCAAACTAAGAGAATCGTTAAAGTGCACGAGATATTAATGAAACAATCGGGCTAAAGATAATCCTAAGAGTGCAGAAGATACTAACGAAACAATCCGATGAACAAGATACTTAACAAACGGTTACTTAGATACTGAGATACTTAACAAACTTAGATACTTAACAAACTTAGATACTTAACATACTTAGATACTTAACAAACAATCCAATGAAAGAGAATCATTCGAGAGCAGAAGATACTAAAGAAACAATCAAACTAAAGGGAATGCTCAGAGTGCACGAGATAAAAATAATGGTAATTGCATTGTGTGAAGTGAAATTTGTATAGGTAATCAATGGTAATTACACTGTGCGAAGTGCAATTTGTATAGGTAATCACATGATTTCGAGTGCAATTTGGAATAAATAAGCACGAGTAAATTTTTTCAAAGACTAACAAAATTGCCTGAGCCCGTAGGGCGAGTGCAATTTGTGGTCTTTGAAAAAATTTACAAGTGCTTATTTATTCCAAATTGCACGAGAAAATCATGTGATTATCTATTAATAATATACATGAAAAAATACGAGGTGGCTTCTCATAACTACGCAGAAGAAAAGTGCGTGCATCACATGCAAAAATAATTTATTCAAACCCTGCAAGTGACATTGACCATGACATTGACTTGACATTGACAGTGACCAATCATTCTGACCAATTAGAATGTCTGGTTTGTTTCTTTCTTTGCACTGAATTAACCCTCTTCTGCACTGAATTAACTCTCTTCTGCACTGAATTAACTCTCTTCTGCACTGAATTAACTGAAAACTACATTCATCTTAACCAATCAGAACTGAGAAATTTTTTCATGTATATTATTATGTCTGAAATTATACGCGTGATGTCGAAAAGTTTGATTTGAAATCATAAATATGATTTCAGACAAAAACTGCACAGCATGAAGTTCAATTACCACTTAGTTATATTTTTTTGAAATCACAAAATTCATTCAATCAAATACCGGCTTTTTTAATCCGTGGAATTGTTTTATTGATCCAGTATTGAGCTGGTTTGTAAAAAGTTGCATAAGTTGTCTTTAATGTTCCTGCAATTTAATTGGTTTCTACAATAAAATCCCTTCAAATCTGATTGGTTTGTGGTGCTTAAGTCATACTGTCTCATTGGCTGGCAAAAGATGCGATTTACAGATCAAAAGGTACGATTCCTGAATAAACTGCACCGATGTGAGCTAATCCCTTTTGCAAGGATCACCAGTAATTTCAAAATGGCCGTAATAAAGAAAACAATCGAACTAAAGTGAATATTTAGAGAGCGCGAAGTATTAACAAAACAATCGGACTAAAAAGAACCCTAAGAGTGAGTGAGACACTAACGAAACATCGGAAATTCTCAGAGTGCGCGAGAAATTAATGAAACAATAAAACTAAGGAGAATCCTAGGTGTGCGCGAGATACTAGTGTATCTTCAGAGATTGTGATATACGCAAGAAACGATCATGAGACAAGATCTTCAGGGTGCAAGAGATCTTTGCGAAACAATCGAACTATAAAAAATCCGAGCAGTGCGCAAGATATTGACGCAACAATTGAACCAAAGAGAATCCACAGTAAATGCAAGATACTAACGAAACCATTGACCTAATGAGAATTTAAAGAGTGCGCGAGATACTGAAGAAACAATCAAACAAAAACTACTAGTCTCTGCGGAGTTGTATTGTTATCGCTATTGTTTTCATTGAACAAAGACTGAATGCATAATTAATGTATGGGGTTATATGGTACTCTTACCGAATGCTACAACATCCGAACAACAACAGACGAACAACATCCGCCATCTTAGATTTTCTAAAGGTTACTTTGTATATTTTGAAATGAAATGTCCCCTTTGTTAACAACGCATATTGCGGGCTCACAACATTCCGTACTTTTCCGACGCTCTCATTCGGCTTTGCTCACGGAGTGATTTAACACCTTCAGGGGTGTCTCGCGTGCAAGCGATGTAGCGCGTCCGGTTTAAACTGTAGATATCTAAACTCCATATCAAATTAAAGCTTATAGGACTGGCTATCAGACTGTACAAAAAATTTTGATAAAAAAATAAATTGTCGAATTTTTCACGACTTCTAAATGGGAGCACCCGAATCACCTTTTGAACGTAAACTGTTAAAGCGAATTTTGTTTTTCGCTTATTTAATGTGTTCCTC
This sequence comes from Stylophora pistillata, assembly GCF_964205215.1. Taxonomy (NCBI): domain Eukaryota; kingdom Metazoa; phylum Cnidaria; class Anthozoa; order Scleractinia; family Pocilloporidae; genus Stylophora; species Stylophora pistillata. The sequence continues at coordinate 28,596,961 of NC_142519.1, read as the reverse complement.
CGTTTCCGGGGCCAAAGCTCTAAAAAAACGTGTCTGCGATTTGCCATATTAAATTTCAGTGAAAAGTTACAGAACATTTTTGAAATAGGATTTAAAAAAATGTGGAGTGGTCGTACAAAAATCGCTCTTGGAAAAAAAGTATTTAGAAATGAAAATTTCGGAGACGAGTTTTTGTTGTTTATATGTAAAACTAGCTACTGTCAAATTTGATAGCAATCGAACAAATTCCCTTTGACTTGTAGCTCTTAAAAGGCGATTCGGGCGCTCGCATTTAGAAGTCATAAAAAATTCGACAATTAATTTTTTTCAAAATTTTTGGTATAGTCTGATAGCCAGTCCTATCAGCTTTAATTTGATATAGGAGTTTAGATATCTACAGTTTAAACCGGACGCGCTACGTCGCTTGCACGCGAGACACCCCTGAAGGTGCAAGGTAACCTTAAAATGAGCAGTGACATACACAGTGATCGGGAAGATCTATTTCAAATACTGTCTGTACGTACAACCGCGACTGAGGACGAGGTTTTAGAATTCTTGAGGGCTTAGAAAAAAAAATATGCCGATGAGAAGTAGTTTTTTCCGCTTTGCCGCTTCCTAGCCACATTGGTTTGTCGAAAGACAAAGTGACAATGTCACTGGTGTCAGAATATCTACCTTTGGAACCATAAATAGCAGCAGCAATAACATCCCTTGATGGAAACTATCTTTTTAATGCTGTTTCCTTAGCTATGGTGGGTGACGAGACACAAATGAGTCCTCTGCGTTTGCTTGTGGCTGTTGAGCTCCTCCTGAACTGTGAATTCTATATACAGCACACAAGATTAACTTTGTTTTTCTCGGCCCAGCATCAAGAAGAAAAAGAATGGCTCCTATCTTTTTGGTCTTGCAATTGGCGACCACTTAGGAAAATTTAAGAGCCAGATGGCTCGTTGAAAAAAAAGTTAATTTCGTGCCCTGTGCGGATGCCTATCAATGCACGAGATCCCAACGAAACGCTCCAGCCAATAAAAAAGAATGGTCTGACGAGACAATCAAACGAAAGAAAATCCTCGGAGTGCAAGAGATATAAATAAAACAATCGAACTAACGTGAATCCCTAGAGAGCGTGAGATGTTAACGAAAGAGTCAGACTTAAGTGAACCCTAAGAGCGCGCGAGATACCAACAAAACGATCGAACTAAAGAGAATCCTTAGAGTGACAGGCGCGTAGCGTGGTCATTTTTTCAAGTACGCACAAGTACATATGATCTAGAAACTTAAGTAAACTGAGCGAAAATACTGCGTTCTTTATTTCTTGTTCGAAATAGTTGTGTGAATACAAGCAAAGAACAAAGCGTCTTGCCCTAATTCTGAGCAAACTTGGCGCAAACACAACATTGTTTTCAAAATTGTCTGTTCACTTCAAGTTCGCACGTGCGTATATGCGTATAGGAACGCGCCTGAGTGAGCGAGATATCAACGAAACAATGAACTTAAGGGAATCCCAAGAGCACCCGTTACTACAGAAACAATCCAGTTAAAAAGAATACTCAGAGTGCGCGAGAAATTAACGAAACAATTCAATAAAAGAGAATCCTCAGAGTGCACAAGATACTAAGAAAACAAACTAACTAGAGAGAACCCTATGGGTGTGTGATCAAGGTACTGACAAACCAATTATAGAAAATACTCAAAGTGCGCAATTTACTAAATCAATTGAACTAGAGAGAACTCTAAGACTGCGAGATACTAACGAAACAATCCAAAGAGAATAATCAGAGTGCGCGAGATATTGACGAAAGAAGTAAACTGACGAAAATCCAAAGAGTGCGCGAGATGCTGACGAAAGACTTGAACTGAAGAGAGTACACAAAATGCGCGGGATAATAATTAAGGCGGCGAAATACGAGATACAAAAACCTTCAACTTGGCGCGCAACATTGTTTCGTTGCAAGTTTTGGTCGATGTTTCTCGTTTTTCACCTTACGTGATCAACTTGTCTCTCAACAAAAACATTTGTTGCAGGCTGAAGGAATTTGTTGCTCAAAGTTGACCCACGCTCTACTTTTCGCAACAAATTTCTTCAACCTGCAACAAATGTTTTTATTGCGAGACAAGTTGATCAAGCAAGGTGAAAAACGAGAAACATCGACCAACACTTGCAACGAAACAATGTTGCGCACCAAGTTGAGGGTTTTTGTATCTCGTATTTCGCCGCCTTAACGAAAGAATTGGACTAATAAGGGAATCCAAAGTGTGCGCGAGATAGTAACGACACAATCGAATGAAAAAGAATATGCAAAACGCGTGAGATACTAACGAATGATTTGAACTCTGGAGAATCCAAAGTGCGCGTGAGATACTGAGAAAAAAATTAATGAGAAATAATATAAAGAATACGCATGAAACTAATCATATAAAGTAGTTGTAAATAGTCTTAGTTTTTAACTTGTCATACTCATTTAATGATTTTCCGTGTTAAAATAAAGCCTTACTACTACTACTACTACTACTACTACTACTACTACTACTACTACTACCAATACTACTACTACTACTACTTACGAAGGATGATTACAACTTACTATTATTATTATTATTATTATTATTATTACTTACGCAAAATTTTGACAAAACAACCACATGAAAGGGAATATAAAAAGCGCAAGATACAAACGAAAGATTTCAACTGAAAAGAATCCAAAGAGTGCTCTAGATATTAACGAAAGAATTGAATCGAAAAGAATCCAAACAGTGTCCGAGATACTAAAGAAAGAATTGAACTGAGGAGCATCCAAAGAAAGCGCACGATAATAATGAAAGAATTGAACTAAAGAGAATCCAAAGAGTACGCGAGATACTGACGAGACAATTGAGCTGAAGAGATTCCAAACAGTGCGGATATACTAAAGAAAGAATTAAACTGAAGAGATTCCAAACAGTGCGGATATACTAAAGAAAGAATTAAACTGAAGAGATTCCAAACAGTGCGGATATACTAAAGAAAGAATTAAACTGAAGAGATTCCAAACAGTGCGGATATACTAAAGAAAGAATTAAAATGAAGAGATTCCAAACAGTGCGCAAGATACTAAAGAAAGAATTAAACTGAAGGGATTCCAAAAAGTGCACGAGATACTAAAGAGAGAATTGAACTGAAGCGATTTCAAACAGTGCGCGAGACACTGACAAAACAATTTAACTAAAGAGAATCCAAAGAGTGCGCGAGATACTGACGAAAGAGTTGAACTGAAGAGATACCAAACAGTGTGCGAGATACTGACGAAAGAACTGAACTGGAGAGATTCCAAACAGTGGGCAAGATACCGACGAAACAATTGAACTAAAGAGAATCCAAGAGTGCGCGAGATACTAAAGAAAGGGTTGAACTGAAGAGATACCAAACAATGCGCAAGATACTGACGAAAGAATTGAATTAAAGAGAATCCAAAGAGTGCGCGAGATACTATAGAAAGAGTTGAACTGAAGAGAATCCAAAGAGTGCGCGAGATCTTGACGAAAGAATTGAACTGAAGAGAATCCAAAGAGGGCGCGAGATACTGACGAAAGGATTGAACTGCAGAGATTCCAGAGTGCACGAGATACTTACAAAAGAATTGAACTGAAGAGATTCCAAAGAGAGCGCGAGATACTAGCGGAAGAACTGAGCTTAAGAGAATCCAAAGATTGCACGAGGTACTAACGAAAACAGTTGAACCAAAGAGAGCCCAAAGAGTGCACGGAATACTGACGAAAGAATTCAACTAAAGAGAGTCTGAAGAGTGCGCGAGATACTAACGAAAGAATTGAATTAATGAGAGAGTAATAATAATAACAATGATAGAAATAATAATGAAAATAATAAAAATAATAATATAATAGCAATAGTAATGATAACAGGAGACGAAACGTGGTCTTCTCAGAATTGAACCTTCTTTATATCTACCTTTGCCAAAACACATTCACGTTTCGTGACTCTTTTTTGTATCAAATTGTTCGCCATCAAGGCATTCTGCTTTTCCATATTTTTCCGTTATGAATGTGAGAGATAAAACTATATTTGCTCTGATTCGGAGGCACGGAGACATGAAGCGGCTTAAGTGGACGTTTCTTCCTGGATAGACAATATGGCTTAATGCAGCTACATGTACAATGGGGTGTACCAAATATTGACCCATTTTGGCCAGAAACAGGTACTCACTCCCGCCCATAAACCTTTTGAGTGTGGAACCAGTCTGAAATTGGGTTTGTATTTTAACATTTTCATCAAGTAAGACCTTCTTCTTTGATGAGAAATATAACATGTTTCATGAAAGTCACGTGTATGGTTCCAATTTTCTCATAACATGCAGCCGTTAAATGCTTCATCCTTGTGAATGTGTTAACCTGGCTGCTTCGTAGCCCCCCATATCAAGGTCGGGAGCGAATCAGCTAAACCAGTAAAACAGAGGAGTCGTGCATTGTCAATACGAGCATTCTGTAAAAAAGCAAATGACAATAATTGCAGAATTGATTTAATATCTAGGTTATTTTAAATCTAAGTTGTAAAATTTCATCCTTATTCGTTCCTGTTCCTTTTTATTCATTCGAACGGCTTTGATGTTTTACTACTCGTATAAAAATCGTTTATACATACATACATACATACATACATAAACTTTATTGAAGTGTCTAGGTATTTAATTGGGTTGCAGGATTGATAATGCCAATTTTTCTTTCTGCACCAATACTCGTTTGAAAAGTGCTCAACGTGACTTGGCAACCGCACGAAACAACGCGGAGCTTTTTTTTCTGCTCTCAACTCTGCTTCACGTACTCAGCAAGAAAAAAAAATACCTAGAGCAGTTTGAAAATAACCATATGTTACATAAAATGAACAATGACTCTTTCATTTGCAGAATTTATATTGCCACTTTTTCTTTCTGCACAAACTCTCATTTGAAAACTCATAAAGAGGTAATTTTACCTTAAGACAACTCCAAAGTTTGAGGACCGGTGATTTACACGAGGTCTAACCAAAACCGCGGTTTTACTCAAGCAGTGGGCCTCAGGGATTCCTATAAGAGGGTGGATATAATTAGATAATGTCCTTCCACTAATAGCTTTCGGTCCCTTTGACTTTGTTCATAAAATAAATGTTTAGATAAAACTTTCGGTCAAATTGAAGATTGCTTAGAACGCAGTTTTTTTAAACAACGACTAACTCTTTGAATAACTAGCCCTTACATTTTTTCCAGTTCCATTTAAATCAGAAATCTATTTAGCGAAGGGGAGGATCTCGTTGGGCTTGGTCGAGACAGCGAACGGCAAGAATCTAATAAATCTGTTACGGGAGTACGAAGAAACATTACGAAGAAACCCAAATATCTTTTGATTCCGTTTTTGATGATTCTCATATAGATCTGCAAATACAAAGTTGGAAGTGGATACTTACATCATTTTGCATAATTTAAGAATAGGTTGGATATATGTCGTCCCAAAATAGTAATATTTTGACCCAATGTAAACTTGATGTCGGAACACAGTGCCCTTCGCTACAGGCACTTTTTGCTTTCTGTCGTGTCTTTCAATACTAAAGAAAAGACTTTTTTGTTTGGTATGTATACCACTGTTTTACCGTAAATGACGTAACTTTTACAGAGGAAAAAAGTGGGCGCACTGTAGAATGTTAGACTGAGTACACTCAGACATAACTGACTATGCTAGATTACAGAACTCAGTGCCCTTCGCTACAAGCACCTCACGCTTCCTATCGTGTCTTTCAACACTAAAGAAAAGACATTTTTTGTTTGTTATGAATAATGCTGTTTTACCGTAACTGACGTTACTTTGAAAGAGGAAAAAAAGTGGGAACAATAGAATGTTATCACTGAGTACACTCAGACATAATTGACTATGATGGATTATAGAACCTGTTAAGCGAAGAAATATCGTTGAAATAAATTTCACATGGATGGATGGCCGCCTATCTGCCTTTGAAAAATTATTTTCACTCCATCCCTTGGAGTCATTAGCATATTAATTCCCAATATCTGATTGTTTACTCTCCCTTCTAGCTGCTATACCATTTCATGTAAATTGGGGGGTGAGAATTTGTTGTTAGATCCTGGTAACAACTTCAACCTGATAAATTTGAGTATTTCTTTTAAACTGTTTGGTAGATAATGTGTGGATATTATAGGGAGAAGTTAGATTTTAATCACTTCTGGGAGTTAAAGGAACAAAGTAACAATCCTAAGTCGCATTTGTAGCCCCTCCTATCCTTGTGGTAAAGACAACTTATTGAATTGATATTTGTTTGATCCTAGTGGCTATTTACAGTTCAAATGTCTTCATATCTCATGGTCCGATAAGGAAGGGAGAAGTCAAATGTCCATTTTGAACAGTGTTGATGGATTAATACCCTGATTTTCCATTTGCCAGTCCTATTATGGTATCATAACTGAAAATTTCCATTCGTGAGACTGAACAGACTAAGGTCGTTTCCCCGCGCAAGGACATTCTACAGCTAACCACATATTATAGACATAATAGAAACAGCTTTAATTTTAGCTGTTATCTTTCGTTGACGTTTTATAAGAAATCTGCCGCGGTGACGGCTGCCTGCTGTTAGTCTAAGCAGAAACGACATTGAAATATCACTTTACGGCCTTCCCAAGGAAAATCAATCAGAGAAACGCAGCATGTGATAAGTCAAACATAGACACCTCGTCGACACCTTAAAGATCTGCGGTAGAGGTTCTTAGAGGCCAGCGGCACATACCCAGCAAAAATTTACCCAAGTACCCCCGGGAGAAACTCCTTTAACAACTTAGGGGGCAGTGTTCTGCTAACGAGATGTAGAAAATATTCCTGCACTGTGACTTTAGAAGAGTTTAGAACGTTTGGTTAACATTTGAATACAAGGAGGGTGTAGTATCTTTCTGCCCTTCAAAGAACACTTGTTGTTGTTTCCTTTAGTTTTGAGAACTGTGAAGAGAAAGTTCGAGCAATAGGCTTTGGTCTATTACCCCCTGAAATTCCTCACCTTATATTAAATGCATCATTTTCTTTTTATTACAAGACTTGCAACGTTATTGTAGTTCGAGCCATGCTGTTCGCATGGTTTGCAGCAGTCTTTTGATAGGAATATTTGCAATGTTCTTCTTTGACCGAAAGTAGGTCTAACTCCCAATATGGTATCGAGTACCCACAATGCACCACAGTTTCCCTTTTCAGCAATGCCCTGAAACATCTTCATTTGTTTTTTGGCATGGATATTGGAACATTCCACCATTCTAGCTGATCTAAAAAATTAAAAAGCGGGGTTGTCGAGCAAAGAATTCAACTCTAAATTTCCAGACTGCAAACATGTTTCGAACGAATTATCTGGTGTCTTTAAAAAAAGACCACGCTAACGAGGTTGTTGTGCAAGGTGATAAACGCTTGTGACGCGCGAGGAATTTCGAGGTCTAATTTAAAAAGGCTCATTACTTTCCTAAAATTTTGGATCAGTTCGAGCTGTTCGAGAACAGAGGGCGACACTCCAAGCATTTTAGCTTTTAGCAATTATCGAATTCCTCTTTACGAGGCCACCGCGATAAAATGGAGCCCATAAGCCGTACGTGACAACAACAGACAAACATGACATTGTTTGCTATCGCGTGCTCACTGGAGGCCTACTGACCAAGAGGTGTTCTCTGAGCGCAATAAGTGTAATGAACTGTATTGACCTAGTGTTGAGCTTCAAAACATAGTTTACATCACCTATCAGCAGGAAAATTAGTTTCAATTAAAATCCGTGAATTTCTCATAGCAACTATGTTTCGGTCCCTTTGCTGTAATGAAAACAACTCTGCACAAGAAAAGGTCTTCGGGAGCCCTGAGCAGTAGCTTATAATTTCAGTTGCGTATCGCGCTTCTTACTTTCAGGACCAGAGTGGAATTCAGTAAGACTGAAGAATACAGAAGCCTGTGATCATATGTTTTCTCACGTTCACAGTGCATCACTCTAGCTTTTCAAAGTCAATTTAGGTGATACTACTTTGCTGTCGGTTCGCTTTTTAACTACTATTTAGGGTGAACTACATTGATTTATTAGATAAAAAGTAATCGATGAGTCATCTTCCAAGTAGGAGGTATATAGTTCTGTTTTCCTAGAAGCACTGAGTGCTTGGGAGGTCCATTAATTCTGCGAGAGTTTTACCACCGCGTAAATTCATGGATCATCTTTAGTTGATAACACTAAAAACATCGACTTCCTATTTCGTCTGGTATGGATTTGTAACACAAGAAAAGGAAATAAAATGATATGTGGTTCCTTAATCCGCGTTCGTGACAATGATTATGTTCTTTCCTTAAGCGATCAGCTAAAAAGTACGGGAAGTGCTTTGACGTCTTTCTCGGAAAATTTTTTTTCGTACACTGTTCCGACATCTTCCCTTCTTTCCACGAATTTCCCCGTAATTACAAAGATCTTTCCATGAAGGAAGGTGAAAAGTGACCATTTGGTGCAATTTCAACAGTTCTCTAGTCTCTTGCCAAAAAAAATTATTGTTTTCTTAACTCCCATGGTAAACATACATGGGTCCCAGTAATCGAAGTTTTCAGGTGTTTTTGGCATCAGTTGCACTTCTTTCGTCATTACAGCAAAAACACAGAATCTACGCAAGTAAAAGCACCTCTGGGAGACCTCCCTGATCAGCAATATCATGTCAATTCGATGAGCCATCGAATTGACATGATTATTACTTGCTGGCCGGCTGTAATATGAATAACTTCTTGATGAAAAATCATTTTTTTCTAACTACTATGGTCGACACTCCACCGAATTAACGTGATTCCCACTCACTGGCTGGCTTTTAATACAAATATGAATTTGGCTTGATACAATAATTATGAATCAGACGTGAATTCCTACTCACTGGATTAATTTGCCCTTTGGGTCATGGGAAGCAAAACACTGTTAATATTTCATGCTTCAGTACTAGCGTTGAATTGTTTTCATGGAGACGTTCGCTTTGTGTTATTTCAGCTTATTTAGGCCAAGGTGGACCTTCACGATTTACATGTATAGTGCGGAATACCAAAGATTCCTCTTGCTTGTTTTGTCATCAATGTCAGGAGATTTCATCATACTGACCTGTAGACCTTGAAATCATATAATTCCTAGAAAGTAATTAGCTGTAGGGATTTGCTTAGACGTGTCTCGCACGAGTTAGCAGGAGTCTCGAACGCGGATCCCTATTATAAAAATATTTTTGTCAGCTTGGAAGCAAATACCGTCGTAAAGCACTGAGACAGTTCGTGTAGCCAGCAAAGCCATGAACAAATCGACCACGAGGTCAATCCATTGGGGTTGAATGCTGTTGCAAATATACAGACGCTGTTTTAGCCCTTCCGCATGCGAAACTGTGTCGTGAATCAACATTTCAAGCACCACCCATTCGGCGTTACAACACAGCAGCCAACGTGGGGAGTTTCAGCGATCTTTACACCCAGGATGGTTTTTGTTTTTTAGATAAGTAACAGAAACATCAAAGCACATTTTAAAAGTTTAACTTTTTAAGCTCTTCCGCCCAAGCACCTCGCGCGGTGTGTGAATATCTCCTTTAATCTAAAGCTGGCACAAGCGTTCATTTGTTGCTGAATCATTCAATTCAATCCCCTTGCCGGAGTACACCAAGATAACATTTTAGGAGGTTTCACTTGTCGTTTTGGGGTCGACGGTAAATTTTTTATCCTTTGTACTCGATGGAACTAAAACATAAAAGTCAACTTCTCATGTCCTGAATATCCCATGCACAATTATAGTGAGTAGCAAGAATAGAGCTAAATTGTATGTTTTTTTTTCCGCCAAGATTAAGTTGTCGCACAAACATGTCAGATGTTAAATCGGTACCTCAGTAATGAGTACTCTTTGTTGATCCTCTTTATCATTCTTCCAAGTAAGAGTTATAGTTGTGTTTTCCCAGAAGCGATACTTGGGAGGTTCTTTACTTCCACGTAATAAATTCATGGATCATGTTAAATTGATTACACTTAAAAGATCGACTTCCCATTTTGTATGGTATGAATTTCTAACAAAGAAAATAAAAAGAACTATAGCATTGCCCCAACTGACTCAATTGAGTCGGGAAAGGAAGTCAATCTAAATTCTGAGTCAACCGGAAGGATCATATTGTATTTAGATTTGCTTTAACGTGTCTCGCATGTGTTGACAGGGTCTCGAACGAGCATCCTACTATAGAAATATTTTTCTCAGCTTCGAAGCAAATACCGTTGTAAAGTGCTAAAACAGTTCAACAGTGTGTGGTCAGCAAAGCCATGAACAAATTGACCACGAAGTTACTCTTCCTCTTAATGACTGGATGTTTCTTGAATAGAGTGAAGGGCTACCAGTGTAGTGCGACTGGTACTAACGGAATAGCTGCCTGCCAATGCAACTTCATGGAGGCTTGTGATGCACAAGGAAACCCGAATCCAAACTTAGCACACTACTTGCCAACAGGTGTGGATCAGTTCGGGCTTGTCCAGGGAGGGCAGCGAAACCTGGCGTATTTGTGTGAAGGTGTGGGTGCAGTAGGAATTCTGTATGACTGCAATAACCGAATTCCTCTCTATGCGGCCACCGTGATCCATGGAGCCCAGTTAACAGGAAAGAGTGGTGGTCGACCACGCGTTAAATTTTCACAAAGCAGGTTACTCAATCCGCATTTTCAACAAGAAAATGGTGATTACATACGTGCTTTAAAGCGAGAACTTTGCTATAGAAAACAAATAGAGAGAAATTACTGCGTTGAAGAGGACTGGTTATTTGCAAGTGGACACAGAAAACGTAAGCGTTTTAGGACTCGAATCTGTCCTGGAGGATCGGTAGTCAAAACATCAGTACACCGCGGACACTTGATTGCCTCACAATACGGCCGTAGAGATCAAGCCAAGAAAAGAGCAACTTTTACCTACACTAATGCTGTGCCTCAGTTTGGAGGTTTTAATTCATATCCTTGGCGAGTCTGTGAAAGTCGTCTTATTACATGGGGAAATCAAAACTGTGCTCAGGTGAAAGGAGCAACGAATGTTCGGTTATTTGTCGTAGTTGGTGCTATTCCATCAACAGTAAGTGTACCCTCGAAATGGAGATATTTTGGCAAAAGGGGGTTCAGCAACTACAAAGACACTATCGGCCATTACCGGGTCAACCTGCCTAGTGACATGTGGACTGCTGCCTGCTGTACTTACAGCGATAAAGGAACATTGAAATATCGCAGCACGGCCTTCTGGAGGGAAAACAATCCGGGAAACGCACAATGTAATAGGGCAGACGTAGGTTACTTAACGAGGTTATTGTCGGGAAGGATTTCCGGTGGAACCGTGAGTTTCAATTTATTTCCGCAAACATCCCAGTGCAACAGTAAGCAAAATTATATCCCTCTACCGTGACGGACACTTGTCACAGCGAACATAGATTAAGAAAGGCCACCGAGAGCTTAGAGGAAGCCTATTAAATTTCAGCCGAGAGCTAAACATCTTATCTTTCAGACGGGGGTCAAGTTCATTAAGAATGTAAAAACATCAAGGCTTAAGATTATACATGAACTCACTTTTACAAAGAGCAATCTTCACAGATATAAGCTTTTCAACCTCGTTAGTGGGTTGAAAAATAAATTTTTGGGAAGTTAGATGCTTAACTTTTATGTCTGGATTCGGTCTACTATACTGCATTTGGCAACATGTATCTCTGATCTCAATTCAAATTCTATGAATGAAACAGATATGTGACAGAGTAAATAAGACTTTTATTTGATGTAAAAAGATCAAAGAATAAAATCGTTCTTGTTAAACCGTTTTGTTATTGCTTATTATGGAAGAAAAATCGTACATTCAACGCTTAACACATGCATATGTTACGAGCTATACATATAGCCTCCTTGACCCCAATTTTTGGGCCCAGTAGCTCATCAAGGTTAGAAAGTACGTGTATCATTCAATGCACATGAGCTGTTCGCTCGGTTTGGTATTCAAGGTGGTCACGAGTAACAGCTGTCGAGAAATTTTAAAGTAAGCGTGCAGTGGTGACTTGTTTATGCGCAAATTATAATTTTTCATCAATATTTGTTAAGAGGAAATTAATGACATCTCAAGCTAAAACATACGAGTTAATGCCCTGCATTTTGTGTAAATAAACACGGACATCAGCAGTCCGCCTGTATCATATAAACAGGAAAAATACACCTTTTTCCCGAACCCTTTTGACGAAGTCATGGGATGTGCTCTATCACGTCTATGAGAAAGGCGGGTGATTATTTCAGCATCGGCACGAATTACTTTGTTAATTTCCTCTCTTTCTGAGAATTTCTCAGCAATCACAAAAAAGGTTAAAGGGGTAAAAGGTGACTCACTTTGTAGATGTGCCAAATTTCTCTGGTTTCATCCTTTTGAGGGTGAAACTAAACCATGAAAATCAACTTCTCATGTCCTGAATATCTCACGCACAATTATAGTGAGTAGCAGGAATAGAGCTAAATCATAGAGTTGCTCTCTGCTAAGATTAATTGTCGGACAAATGTGTCAGATGTTTTAAAACTAGTACTTCAGTGAAGAGTACTCCTTTTCGACCCTCTCTTTAGTTCTGTTTTCCCAGAAGCAGTGCTTGGGAGGTCCATTAATTCGGCAAGAGTGTTACCACCGCCTGAATTCATAGATTATGTTTAGTTGATTACACTAAAAAACATCGACTTCTCATTTCGTCTGGTATGGATTTGTAACACAGGAAAAAGAAACAAAAGGAATTTGTAGCATTGTCCCAACTGACTCAATTGACATATGGTTCCTAAATCCTCTTTCGTAACAGTTACTACATTTTTTCCTTATCCGATAAGCTAAAAAGTACGGGAAGTACTTTGACGTCTTCCTTGGAAAATTCTTTCTCGTACACTGTTTCGACGTCTTCCTCTCTTTTCACGAATTTCCCCGTAATTAAGATGATCTTTCCATGAAGGGAGATGAAAGGTGGTCATTTGATACAGTTCCAACAGGTCTCTAGTCTCATGTCAAAAAGGTTTACTGTTTTGTTAACTCCCATGGTAAACAAAGATGGGTCTTAATCGAAGTTTTCAGGTGTTGGCGGCATCAGTTGCACTTCCTTCGTCATTACAGCAAAAACACAGAATCTTGGCAAGTAAAAGCACCTCTTAGAGACCTCCCTGACAAGCCATCAGTCATGAACACGGCTGGAAGATATCATAACACGTTTGGTCGACTCTCCGATTAATAGATAAAACAGCAGGTAATTTATTCAGAATTTGTCTCTATTTCACACGGTAAGGAAAACTACAGACACAAGGTATGACTTGATAAGGCTATGTTGAAAAACGGGTGCCAACTTTAAAGAACATTACAAACCCTAGTAGCCCGAATTAGGAAACTGGGTACAATTTAAGAACTAAAAGGAGTTTACGCATTACTTTAGATGATAAGGAGACAAAAGCGGATTATACATTGGACAAAACTTCATTAAAAATCATATCATGCATCATTCAAGAAACTGAACTTTTCTTTCCGTCCTCAGAAAAAATAACTCTAGGCAAGCAAAATATGAAGCAAAAGGTAAGTAAGAGGCGTTATTCACATTACCCCTTCAATTCTCTTTGTATCTCGCTGAGAACACTTTTCCTCATGCTTAACAACCTTTATTTTCAAAATTGCCTCATTACAGTCATTTTTCTACTGTGCGCTCGTCAGAGCTTCTTATTTTCGTGTTAAGTCTCCAAGCTACTTAACCCTTACCCAACACCTTTCAAAATGATAGCCTTTCAAGCGAAGAGATATACAAATCCTTAGCATGGTACAATTTCTAACTAATTTCTCAATATTGTTGCTAAAAATATTTTATTTGGAGAAAAACTTTACTACGCAGGGAAGCCATGCTAGAGATGACCAGAAATATTTGGTTCCTGTCGCCGGCGCAATATTCATGCTCTTGGTTCTTCCAAATACGTCAGGATCACCCCTGAGGTGAGGTAGAATTCCATTCTCTTTAAAGGATCCTTACACGTCTTCTTTAAATTTTTAAAAGTGAAAATGGCTGAGGGAGTGATCGTCCCAGGAACTCCTGGAGAAGAGGTGTAGAGTCCCAAATGAGAAACTGGGGCCACACTTGGGCCACTTTAGGAAGATTTGCCCAGGACAGAACCCGATGGAGGACGGAAGTGGTTAATGGCCTATGCTCCAACCGGAGCTAAGGGAATATATATATATACATGATAAGAGTTTCGTCACGTCGGACGTCATCAGGAAAGACAATTAACTCATTATTTCTCCTTTTGTAGATCAGGACAGCCAGGTCTTTCATATTTATCGCTGGGCCAAGGCGAAAAAAGTAACCCTGGGGTATTTGATTTTGGTAAGGAACTGTTTAAAGTATTGAAGATAACGTGTACTTACCATAATGGCTGAAGCTGTTTTCCTTCTTACCTCCCTTCCTCTCTCCTGTCTCCCTCTGTCTTTCCTCGTTCCCATTTTCCCTCACGTAAACTCAATGACCATATATATTTCTCTTAGACTTTCTCAAAGTCGTTCGCTTGGTTTTCTGTTCTGGTGTGGTAGGATCAGAACGCTCCCTCGGCTCGGCTCGGCTCGCTCGCGCTTCGCGCTCACTGTCGCGCTACGCGCTCAAAAGCGCGACTTGTGAGCAAGTCTATATTTCTCTTTGAAAACGGTCCCACTGTATTTATCAAGATTAACAGGCTCAGAGATTCACAATCCTCTACATGACATTCTCAGGTGTCAGATTGGACAATGATTTACAAGACTGTAATGGAACGCAATGGAAAAAGACCTTTCCTGATCTGGATTTTGCACTTCTTGGATACGACATCCTGCACGGTGATCCCAATGCTGAATGTGACCCAGGGTTTACGCATCCTATATTCAAGGCTGATTATTCCGAACGAAGACAAAGTGCGGATTGTCGTTACAGTGTCCCAGTGGGTCTGACAGTGTACCCCTGTCAATCGTGCTTAGTGTCATTTGAGTCCAAACTTGTCCGAAATAAGCAAGAAATGTCAAAACACCTCGGAGCTGCAGCAAAGTTGGAAGGTAAACGAGAACTTAAATTCAAATTGTGAGACTGCAATCTTAATTCCTTGTTTTAAAACGAATCGTTTCTCATTGTAATTAACTACCAACCTATCTCAGCAAGCGCACTGAAGCTAGACAAGCTAGGGTGTTTGAAAGATACAGTGAGAAGTAAAAAACATTTCTTAGAGAAAACACCAGGTACAAATAAGTATGGAGATAAACGTGAATATCGGGATAGCAATATCCCAGCACCTATTTTTAGGGGTTCTGTAACTCGAATTTGTTTTTCTCTAACGAAGTAGCACCTCAGGTGTTTTGTTTCTTTCGTGTTTTCACTGTTACATCTCTAAATAGTCTCATTGCGGGACGTAGTGATGACAATAGTAGAACTGAAAACGTTTTTGTTGTGTCAGGGAAAATAAACAAAAGTACCGCCAGTACCGGACAGCGGTACATTAGTTATAGGCATGCGTGGTCTCGGGCCCCACGCGGTTCTACTTGAGCAACGACTTGAGTCTGTAAGCCTGCTCGTTCTGTATTCGTTCAACCAGTCGAATTAAAGCCTCAGTTGTGTTACGAATCGTGTCATCGACTTATTTCTTTCCTCCTAACTGGCGCTTTCAGATCAATGTTTTGTAGGCTCTACTCCCAGATACATTTATTTGGACATTTACAGCCTTGCCTTCCCTTTCAATGTCTCAGTGTTCTATAGGGGTGTCCCAACTAATGATATCTGACATAACTTAACTGGAATAATGTACTGACGCTAAACCCAAGAGTTAAAAGAGTTAGAAGAGTTAACCATGGTTGTTTAACACTAAGTACATTTATAGTTCACCACTAAATTTTCTCCGGTTCTTATTGGTTTAAATCGATCACGTGACGCGATAGTGTTCATCCGTGGAGAGACACCCTCAGCCCATAGTGCCCGCCCGCGGAAAATACCCGGATGGATAGTGCCCGTCCGCGGAAAATACCTGGATTGATAGTACTCATCCGTGAAAAGTTTTGAACAGTTTGACGGCCGCGAAGTTAGGCAGATCGGAAAAACAGTGACTTTTCAATTCTGACAGGTATAACGTATTATTTAGCCAATGTACGGTTGCGAATTATTTACATTTGTGACAAGCTGTAGGCGCGGAAGAAAATTTAGTGGTGAACAATAAAAACAATAGAGTGTTTATGCCTCGGAACTATCGGTCTGATAGTTGCCCCTTGGAAATTTGATGTTCTTAAAACTAGCATATTTGCCCTCGAAGCGAAATATTTGTTTTAAGAACATCAAATTTCCGCGGGGCAACTATCAGCCGATAACTCCTCGACAGAAACACTCTATCGTTTAAGTAGAGCCCCATGATGTTTTTTATTTCAATCATTTAGGTGGAGGCTGGGGATTTCAATTCTCTGCCAGTGCAAGCTATAAGAGAGATGTGGCTGAAATGTCTTCTGGAGAGTATGTGCGCGTAATTTCCAGTGCACAGTGCCAGTACTACCGCAGCCATATTGATCTCACGAGACCTCCACCGTTTCATCCCGGTTTTATTGAGTGGGCAACAAAACTAGCTGATCCGCGGGCTACAGATGGTGATGTACTACAGTTCGTCAAATACTACGGAACTCACTTCTTCTCAGACGTTACATTTGGTGCAAAGTTCATCCAAAGCCACAAAATAAGTCAGGCGGCTCTAACGACCCTAAGGAAAGAATCCATCAGCGTGGAGGTCCAGGCGAGCTACTCAGGTTTATTTAGCATCGGAGGAGGATTTTCCATGGACAGCGATCAAAGAAACGCCGCCTCAAAGTTTATGAAAAATGTACAAACCACAACCATCACTGTTGGATCCTCCCCACCCAGCAATGGAGACGCGATGACTTGGGCAGCGTCTGTTCAATCGAACCCTGTTCCAACTAAGTACACTCTTACGGGAATAGAAGATCTGTTTACTGATCATTTTACCAGACATCTTTCTCCCAAAGTTAACTACGGTAGACTGAAGAAGAGATTGGCGAGTGCTGCATATAAATACTGTCAAGTTTTGAAAATGCAGGGAAAGGTCTCCTCGTGTAAAAACAGCTATAACGTTGGAGGAACTGACATTGGATTTACACAGAAAGGTTTCAAATCCTTTTTGTTGTTTTGTGTTCACAATGCCACTCCTTTTTAATCTATACTTTTATTCTATTGCATCGTTAAATTCAGTTCAGGTTGTACTTTTTCCTACACAACACAAATCACAGATTCGGTAATTATGTCGAACGAATTAAGAGTACAATTTCTCGCTACATTTCAAAGCCTTTTTCTATTGATATTCACATTTAGTACAATTTCTGTGGCTCTGTTTATTTATCTGCAACAATGTGCTGTACTACTATAGTTCATGTGTTCTTATCGTATCCAAGACTGAGAACTATGCGTTGTTTTTTTCGTCGCTTTAGTACGTTCTCATTGTCCACCATTTTTCTTGGCTTTTCAGGTTACAAATACATCCGTGACGTAGACAGAGTCACTTGCGAAGAGATTTGTTTAGATGACGTAGATTGTGTGGCGGTTGAATTCCGTAATTTTACGTCAACCATTTGCAGTTTCTTCAAAGGTGATGTTGTTAGTAGAGTGGTAACCCGACAAGGAAGTCAAATTATAGTTTTCTTATCACAGCTGGCAACCAACAAGAAGGTCCTCCCGCTAGAAAAGGCAAACTTTCGAGGGTACGCATTTAAGGCCCCTAGGCATGATAAGCCGCAAGATTGTCGGCGGCAGTGTGAGGATGAACTCGAGTGCGACGCCTATTCGTGGAATTCATCGAGGAGCCTGAAGTGTTCTCTGTTTTTAGCTAAACATATCACAAATATCCGATATTCTTCAACATCCCAGGCGGCATTTGTACAAAACAAATAATTTAGCCTAATTATGTCTGCACTAAGTCACTTGCTACGCAGATTTTGAATTTTTGCTTGCAGCATTTAGGATTAAGGTAGGCTGTCTAGAGACAATATTTGAGACCGCAAGTATCCCGCATTAGTTAGAACTCGGTGGCCAGCCAGACTCAAACTATGCAGAAATGCATGCCTCCTAAAGGAAATAGGAGACGTCTCCACGCAAGATGTAGCCGCATTTTTTCGTTGACAGTGCGAGAAAAGCACCAACTCAGTGTGATAATTCTACAAGTCAATTAGCCTAGGCATCTTTTTGTCCTTCTAAAAACAATGAGACTGAAGAGCACCGAAATAAATTTTCTTTTCTACTCTCTTGTTATTGACCTTTAACTCGGGCAATAAGCTATGTGCACGCAATAAAGATATTATAACTGGCCTGACGTTAGTCTGGGTCTGGGTCTATTACTAAGCGAATTGCCGCGATTCTTTCTTGTTGACTGGTTACTAGAAATAAGAATTTTTCATATCATAAAAATAAACTACAAAGTAATGTAGTCCTTCCTTCTTATTGCTTCTGTGTTTAGTTGTGTCATGCAAAGAAAGACATTACTATTACAGCATCTTCCACAAATCAACCCACGCTTTGTCTCAAATTATATGGAAGATTTTGCCAAGTGTCGCGAGCAACAGAATGATTGGTACCTGATAGGAAACGTTGACGAAAGGGGAACAGTGGTTTGGAGGGGGAAAGAGAAATTGGCCGCTTAACTTCATGGTATTGTGGGCAGGAGGGTCTCTTCCCGTCCTTATAAGTTCTCTTTAGTTTTTGGATTTTGTCGCATCTGATTTTGTTGTGTTGATATTCGATGTTAAAGAAGGGACTATCGCTAAGGTCATAGAGAGTGGCATTCAATCAAAAGTAAAAGTCACAGTTTGATTATGAATGTGGTATATGAGAACGGGATTTAAGCTGATTTAAAAGGACGACTTGACTCCTTTATAACCCATGCATCTTGAGATAACGCTTTAGTCCATGATATTTCTCGCTTCAACTGCAACGTTTCTTGGTCAGTCACTACATGACGTCCTCAGCAAGCGTATCCCGTATCTCTGAAGAACGAAAACGGGATAAAATGTTTTCCGTTCTATAAGTTGACCCTATTTCGAGACCAAATTTTTATGTACGACCAAAGAAGTCTAAATTCAGCAATCTATTCTTCTAACGGGTGTGTCGCCGTCAACAGCTATCAATGTCAACAGCAATAAAGTGATCCACCAACTCTTGGTCGACGGATGCCGCACTTAAAAGGTGTGCCTGTTTACCTAAATGTGGTTAACTTCTATTTTTTCTTTTTGTTTTTGGAAGGGATACTCGATATTTTCATTAAAAATGTTGATTTGAGCATAGGTAGACCACACTCTGTGTTCGTGGTTAATAACTGTTGACTTGAGACGAACAA
The DNA here is from genome assembly GCF_964205215.1 of Stylophora pistillata. Taxonomy (NCBI): domain Eukaryota; kingdom Metazoa; phylum Cnidaria; class Anthozoa; order Scleractinia; family Pocilloporidae; genus Stylophora; species Stylophora pistillata. The sequence goes on along the minus strand of NC_142519.1, from coordinate 28,577,588 downwards.
AATCTAACAGGATTATGATTAAAGCTCTGAAAATAGAGCACTTAAATTACGTCTCGGTCTGAATATCTCGATAAAATTAAATGAAATATTAATTAATCGACTCATTTGTGGTATTTTGTGGCCCTCAGCATGCTTCAAACGGAATACTGAAGCTGCTCGGCACGAAGGTCAACTTTAAATTCTGAAAGCGGAAATCATGGAGGAATCCACCGCGAGATTACTTTTCTTTGTACTGATCGAGTATCTTCTGCATTAATGGCGCTGCGCGTTTGTGACGTCACAAAAATTTGACCCCCCAGAGCGATTAGGACAAACAATCAAGCTTCTCGAGTAAAGGAATATGGGCGATGATGCGCCCATCTGTAGTTCAAACGTCTCTAAAGCTCGTATTTTAAATAAAAACGACGGTGTTCCTGGCTCAAAGTTCGAGCAAGACCCAGAGAACAATACAAACACAAATCGAAGCGTTGGTTAAAGTGTAGAGGCTTGAAATTAAGCGGAAAACGAGCAGACCTCATCCCACGTGTTCGTGAGTGCCTCAAGTCGGGAAAACATTATGTACTTGATTCAAGTGAAATGGGAAAATGGCTTCAGGCGAAGATACTAAAGGAAAGTAAAGTCGATCGCGTGAACTTAAGGATCTAACAGTTCAATGTAAAAAGGGGGTTGACGGGCCGCCTACACGACTCCCCAGCGCGTGTTTAGAATAGCCTATTCAAAGTTTGGCTCTCACGAGTATGTCTTTGGGTGATCGCCCTCTTTTGTAAGATACGAGTGGCGGATTTTTTTATAGTTCGCTCAGTACTAGTTGTCTTTCTATCAAATGCCAGTGTCTCATGAGAATTTGCTTTAGGTTTGGCACTGATGGTTGGTATTGTGTAATAAAAGGCAAGATTCGTTAGTTCGTCTTCGGTTTCTGTTGAAGAGCTAGTTTCCTGTTTTTGAAATTAACCTCTGAGAAGGTTGTGTTAATGAGGGCCTCTGGGTAGCCTCTCTTTCGCAAATGCGCTTTGAAATTTGAAATTTTCTCCTCGAATATTGTTTGAGAGGAGTTTGTTCTGAGAAGTCTAAGGGCCTCTCCTTTTATTAAGCCTTTCTTATCTCATTGTGGGTGACAGGAACTATAGTGTGTATACTGAAATGTCTGAGTTTGTTTAAAATGAGTACGCAAATCAAGGATTGCGTCCTTTTCGAATCGTTCGCCTTTGTAGATGTAGGTGTCCAGGAATGTTGTTTTCTTATCGGAAATTTCAGCCGTAAATTTTATTGTTGGATGATGATTGTTTGCTTTTTCAATGAAACGTTCTATTGTTGCTTTGTTTGTACTCCATAGCGAGATGTCGTCTATGTAACGTTTCCAAACAAGCGGTTTGAAAAGGCTTTTGTCAAGGATTTCAGTGTACAGCACAAATATAAGTATTGCAGTTAACACTATCAACTGAGAAATTCTTTCCAGAACACGCATTTACCCAGCGTTGACAAAGTTCCAAGTCATGCTTCGGCTTTGGGAACGGTATGAAGGCTTTCCGACCGTTTTTAAGCATTTCTTTAAGCGAATCTGGCAATCTTTATCTTGAGTCATTTTTACATGTACCCCAAAAGCAATGCCTAGTTGCAACCATTTTAGAAAGTTAGAGCATTTTTTTATCGAAAATAGTCTTGCTTCTGACACGTTTCGCATACAACTCCTTGTAAAGACTCCGAGTGTTTGTCCTAAACCAGCGGAGGGTCCAAAGATGACATATCTATTTTTAGACCTGGCGCGCAGCGTCATTAGCCGGCCAGCAGTGTGGTAAGATTGACATCGATGGTTTCCAGTGCAATTTGAGGAGGTCTGTGACGAATATTGAAAACCAAAGTCCACCTGGGCTCAAAACTTGCAAACCAGTATAGATCAGTTCGGGCTCGTCGACGGAGGACACACTAAAACTTGGCGTATGTCTGTGAAGGTGGCGTAATGGCCATTCAGTTATGAATACAACAACCGAATTCCTCTTTCTGCGGCCACAGTAATTAAAGACACCCAATTATTACTACGTGACTCCGGGCGTTGACCACTCGTTTGTTTTAGAAGAAGCAGTCTAAGATGGCTATATCTTAACTTTCAGCGAGCACGTGAATATAACTTCCGATTAAAAAAAAAAACAACAAAACAAGGGTTTTGCTATGCATCGAAGAAAGGAGGAGACACGAAGTACCTCGTTGACCATGACTGAGTTATTTCAAATGGACACAGAAGCTGTTTTCGTTTGAATCTCCAAAATCGACTCTGGAACACCGACGAAGAAGCGTGCATTTGTAACTATTTGCTCAAATGCATTAACGGGTCTTTGCATTTCCCCAAATCGCCGTTGGATTTCCCGTGAGTTATGTAGGTAACCAATAAAAAAATTGAATTTGAAACAATGTAACCTGAAGCACGTCGTAAAAATGGATGAATACTTAATACTCAACTTACTCTTTAAACTTTTAATCAAAGGACAAGTTTCGGTCGCGAATAATTTTAGTCTCGTCACTTGCATCCGCATCAAAGACAAAACTTTAAAGCTGCCAAATTCTGTCAAAAGCCTGATCTCCACCTAAGACTGCCCAGCATAGTTAGCCAATGGATTCAACGAAGGTTATAAGACATATTAGAACTGTTGGCATCAACAGCCCCACTGGAATTAGTAGGAGGGAAACCTCTACCCAGGAATCATTGCGGTAGGAGTACTAGAAACAGAACCAGTTGCAGCAGTAATACGTTCGCGAAAAGTAGGAAGCAAACCACTTCCTGCTGCTTCAGCTGAAGGACTTTAAAGGACAGGACCAGTTTCAGGAGCTTTATCATTACACCTCTTTCTTGATGACATAATAGTACTAGGCCTACAACAGGTAAGAAAATGTTGATGATAAAAAAGGAACAAGTAGGGGGGGTGGGGGGGGGGTGGTGAATACCAAAAAAATTGTGACTCTTGCTTTGGCCATAATAAAATTTATTAAAAACTGGATCATTGGATAATGCAATTCAAGATTTTTTATTGGCTTAGCTATTATGGTATATGAGTCAATATACCACTATCTAATATCTTTACATTGTAACATCCGGTTTCTTCTTAGAAAATAAAGTCGAGAAGATTTGTCTAATATCTTGGGGGCGTTTTTTTTTAATAAAACAATTATTCCACTCGCGCTTGTTGGATATAAGATGATTATAGCCAACTCGGCGCTACGCCCCTCGTCGGTTATCTATCATCTCATATCCAACAAGCACGAGTGGAATAATTGTTAAGTATCAAAGGGTCCCTAACTTCACTGAATATCAGATATTCTACTTAACCAGTTTAATGTGAACACAAACAAAGACTTAGCATAGCACTAGCATGGAGGCCCCACAGAGTCTGACCCAATGAGTCAGACCGGCTCCTAACAGGGAGCCATAATATGAGCTTTTACACTCCGTAGTCCACCCCACATAAATTAGCCCAATATTGCTAGTCGAGAGTATGTTGCTTTTGTTGTGTATGATGTGCATTACATATTGGTTACAGATGCAACAATTGTTTTTTGTTTTTATCACGTAGGTTGTAATCTGCATTCAATCATAACAAATTAAAATTTCATATGAAAATAAATGATGTTTTTATGGGCTTGGTGATCAGAATAGTGTACGATGACAGCAGAATAACCAGAAACAGCGCACATTTGCGGATTGATACAAATTTGATCTAATAAACTGCCCGCTGATAGAAATGTTGGAGTTTATAATTTGAGTATATATCTACATCTATCCATCATTTCTTGCAACCCATTGGCAAACGTTGCGCTTTGCTTTTGATATAGTAAAATGAGTAGTGTTTTTCCCTTTTGTGTGCTAGTGCTAAAGATAACAGATTTAAGTACGTTCACGGAAGAAAAGTATTCCTTATTTTAAATGCAAACTGTATTTCTAAAACATAATGCTAAACTTGAGTACTTGTATATACTGTCTTGTCTAAATAGTTCAAAAGAATGAAGTTTACTTCTAATGTCATCATCCAAGTCAGTTGGTTTAAGTTGTGTTTCTGTGAGTAACAGCACATCTGACTCAAAAATCCTTGCACCATGTTTTAAATCAATACTGGGTTTTCGAAGTGATATAATATTCCGGAGGGTGATAATTATAACTACTGGTGAATCATTTTCAAAAGTATTTTCTGTGAACTGGTATGACTCAGTGATGTCAAGAGATGTCTCTCTGAACCTGGCATTCTTTATGTACTCAAGGATGACAACAGCGTTTTCTAATGTCAATCTAACGTCAATCTAATGTCACTGTGGACAGTGCATGCCCATGCTAATGTCAAAGGTAATTGAATTCTTTGTATTACCTATCAAAGCTGAAGATCCTGCTAAGCGCGTAACACACGGCAAAGCCAATCACCACACAGCAAAACATCCAATTCAAACTCAACTGAAGGAAGAGGAAGAAGAAGAGATTTAAACTTTCTCTTACATAATGTATAAGCGCTTAATTGCATGTAATTTAAAAGAAAAACTGGACTCGTAAAACAGTTTAACATTCGATCATAGTTGAACAGCTGTACTTGCAAATCTAGTGAAAATGTTACAACAAAAGAGAGCGCATCCACGAGGGTCAAACTCATTTTTATTCAGGAAAGAATACATTTAGAAAAAAATTTCAAAAGATGGAATTGCTGCTGGTCTAAAGGCATGCAATTTGGGGGTTTAAAATCAGTGCGGATTGGTTTGCCGTAATTTTCCTTGATTAAAAAATGTGTTCCATGTTATCGGTTATGATTAGTGGTTTAGATGAACTAAGATAGTGGTCATCCACAAGGCATTGCGCGCCTTGTCCTTGAAATTTCCAATGTGGTCTATCACCCAGGTGCATAAGAAGGATTTTTTCTGGGTAGTTATTTTAGTGGTTTCTCGCAATTGTATTGAGAAATTTTTGTTTTAACTAGAATCGTCGATGACATCTCGCTTTCCTTCACATCGCTGGAAGACCTACAGCTGAGGAGCAGACGAAAAACTTCAACCTGTGGAATGATAGGAAGGATAGTCCCAGCATCAAAGCGATTTCAACTTCTGCCTTCAGAGATAAGTTCTGACCATTGAATTTCCTTTGCGATTTGATCAAATGCGTTGGTTTTGAAGAAGGTGCCATTTCCCTATTAGTAAGTTCTTGAGCTTTGATAAATCCTGATGATATTGTGTTTAAAAATGCAATATTTTCTACTGTGTTCTATTTTCTGTTTTTTAGTGACCCTTCTCTGCGAGAGTTGATAATTTCAGACATATATTTCTCTAGAACGTCGTCGTGAATCCTCTATTCCCTTCTTTGATTGTATTTTGAAACTCTGTATGTTTTTATTTATCGTAGAGCGCGTCGGATTTGTTCTTAGGATGCGTAACGCATCTCCTTTTGCAAATCCTTTCTTTACATCTGGTAAAAAGTGTTGACAGGCTGGCAAGACTCCTGCCGGGCGTTGAGTACAATATGAACAATTTTCTCCGCAGTTGCTGTATGTAAACAAAACAGAGGCGTGGTTGACTAGTTCTCTACATGTTGAAGTCGTATTTGTAATCACACATATCAATGTCTTATCATTGGCTGTCTATCTTGTGTCTGCCATCCTGACCGAACAAGCTTGGTCAACATAACTGTTTTTATAGCACAATAAACACATGAGAGTCGTTTATGTTTTCTTTGTTTAGACAGTCCTCTTCCGCTTTTGCAACTCTATCACCGATTACGAATACTTTGTATTCGACAGATGAAGCTTCTCAGTTTAACTATAAACGAATTTAACTCAAGGGAAAAGGTTGTACTACCCTGGGCTAACTTGATGATAGAGTCTACCTACCTCAGTCATTCGTAAACTGTATAAAGTGATAGATTTGCACAAAGCGATTATCATTCTTGATTCGGCTGATTGTTGACTAGCTATTTTTTGCCATGCAATGATTACCGCTTCACTCTCGCGGAGTCTATTTTTGCTTTCCCCTGAGAAGCAAAAGAAAAGAGACCTGGGCTCATTAGTTTTCCAAACTCAATTTTCCCCACCGAACAAAAACCTTAAAGTCATAAAGCGATATATACAAATATTATGTCAACTATAATGGAACTAGTTCTTCTTCTTGCATATTCCAATTTGCCGTTTGGCGACCTAAAGTCACCAAGTTAAGCCTGTGCGCTCCGTTAAACTCCTCGGAATTTCATTCCCAACTTGTAGTCTTGGCAGGATGGCGACCTTCCTTTTAAGTTTTGGCGCTAACAAAATGTGACGAATGTTCATCTTTAGCTTCCACCAAGAAATTGGTTAACATTTCAACATTTTCCATTTCGAGAATTATTATGACAAAACACGACTTTTTGGTTAAGGGGGTAAAACTGGTCGCACTTAACCTCCCCGGAAAAATCCAGGATACGTGTGCTAAACTGTCCGCCTTTGACAGGTTCAACAGGTCGCCTGCAGTTCGTTTAAAGGTTTGGGAACTACAATTATTGTCGCGCGCCATTACAGTTATATTTTTTATCGATTAATAACGAACTGGCAGGTTACTGACATACAGAACCAAACTGACTCGGTCAAATCCATTTCCACCTCCCAATAAATCGCTGGAAAGAAAAGAAACGTTCTTACCAAAGAATTTTCCACCTGTAACACCCTGCGATTTAGCAAACTTAAACCTTTCAATTCTTAATAAACTTAATTAATTCTTTGACCTCATCACAGGCATCCTTTTAGTAACATGACACTTCACAGTTTCCACAAGGCTTAACCTAATGGTGAAGTCCTTTTTTTGCGAGTAGAATACATAGTCCTCTAGTAAAAACGGTGCCAGTATTGAACTGTGAAATGAAATCACCCAAACCTCTTCAAACAGTTGAAAACGTTTCTGCAAAACTGTTTGGTGCAATTGCGTAAGCTCTATTGTTAAACTTAAATAAAGTTTAATTTACCTGAGAGTACTCTGACGGAACGAGAGGCATTATTCGAATAGAAATCTTATAAGACGTTTTAGTGTGTAATATCGCTGATCATTATCCAACTGTGCTTCGGGGAGTACGAATGTCATGCGATATTTGTACTCAGAAATATCCGCGAAGTTCGCTCGCACTGAAATAACAGTTTGGCGTGTTGGATCATAATGCTCTTGTTAGACGTTTTGTTGTGTAGTATTGCTGAGAATTATTACTCGTTGTTCGTATTTTGACGAGCCCGTAGGGCGAGTCAAAATACGGTACAAGAAGTAACAAGAGATATGCAATTTTGCTAGTTACAACGTATGTTAACTAGCCTGTAAGGCGAATCAAAGTACAAACAAAGAGTTAAAATACTCAGTGATGCCACACACCGAAGCGTATACTAAGTTATTCTGTGGAATACCCGTGGCAGGCCCACGGTAAGGATTGCCAGACGTTCCTTTTTCATTGTCGACGCAAATCGACAACTATAATTTATTCTTGCCGGATATGCTTGAAACGTTTGAGATTTTCCGCATCTCTTAGCAATGAATGAGTTTCCAGTAACCGGATCCTTGTGTTTGCGCTAGCTAGTTTTGACGTAAAATACACGATTTTGGTGGGAGAACATCACTCTTTCGCCACCATTTTACCACCAATGGATTTAGGTAAGGTTGATACGAGGAAAGTGAACATTTTTGTGTGATTAACCATGAAATATGTAATAGGATCTACCGATTAACCTTTCACCTGGCATAAGGTTTATTGTGTAATTGACATTGCAAAATTGTCTCAAAATATCACATAATTAATTACAAATCGACAAGAAACGACTCGGTATAGTCTCATTAAATATATTTAGATTTGTAGAGCCTGTTTTCGTATTCGTCTTTGATAAACAAATTATGGCTGACATTATACGTCCTCAACGGTAAGAAGTCGTTGTTAGTGGAGAGTGAAATTGCTTTTACCGAGCTGTTGCTCTTTGGAGAGATGAAACAAGTGGTGAGAAACACGAAGAAATCAGTAGGTCGAGTTCCAGCTTGTTTTAGAAAAATCCAAAGGTTTCTGAGCTGTCGCTCTTCGCTATTTTCGACTACAAACACAGTGCGGTTTCTTCAACACAAAAATTTTCTACAGAGGTTTCTTCGGCTGATCTAATTGACTAATCATGGTAGTTTACTGTAACAGCACAATTATTTCCAATGCTACAGTACAGTCAGTAGCCAACGCATCCTACGGAATCGCCTTTAGGCGTCTTGTCTTTTGTCCAACTGCTTTATTTTAAGCACATTTCATACAAAGCGGAAAAAGCGAGGTAGATAAAAAGTACAGCACGCCCAGCTGACCAGTTAAACAGGTTTTAAGGAAAAGTTACTGCCAGTGAAAACGTACTGGCAGGTTAGTGAGATAAAGAACCAAAACTGCCTCGAACCAATTTGCATCCACATTCCAAAACGCCGCTGGAGAGAAAAGAATCGTTCTTACTTAAGAAACTTGCACCTGTAACACTTGTATATTTTTGTGCAATAACAAACGGTCCACATCAGCCGTGGCTCACACGGATATTCTGATAATGTCTTCAAGTTTAAATCAAGCTTCTATTATCATCTTTTATTGCTATCACCCGTATTATTCATTTTAGTATTATCATCATAATTGCTATCATCATCATTATCATAATTAATCAAAGTAAAGCCTGAATAAGATTCCCCGACACGAAAACAGAAATAGGAAAGATTCTTCACTAACTTAATAAATTTTTTACCTTAGCTGAAAGTTTCTTCGAAATGGGTCAACTTGTGAACCTTTTGAATTATTGATGGTTTTAAAATAAAAAAAAAAGGTTGATCCTTAGGCGGAGATCCATTACCTTACAGATTTGAACCTGTTTTCTTTCCTTAAATGATTTAATTCATCCAGCTACTAAGTTAACCACGCTTACCAAACTTCCCCTTGAAAACTTAATATAGTAGAACAAAGGCCCAGGGGAGCATAACAGAACTTCCTCATACACGACGATAGACCAATGGGGTTTGGTATTTACCATGAAATCTCTTAACCTCTGGGCTGCCCACATGCAAATATTCTGAGCTATGACTTCTAAATCAAGCTTGGTTCTATCGTAAAAGTCAAACGCATCTCATCACAACCACAGTTCACAGTTTCTAACAGACAGAGGAAGAACTCCATAAGGTGAGTAAAAAGCAACGCTACCTAATGGAACCTAACTTATACATCAATTCGTTAATAAAAAATCAACGTAATCATGTTACCATACTTCATAGTTTCCAAGATATCTGCTCATTTTTGGAGTTTTTCATTGAGAGAAGTTCGGCTGAAGTAAAAAGTATAATCACAATTCTTGAGTAGCAGCGCTCATCTCTAGAATTCGAAGTGCTTTACAGTGAAAACCTCACTGAGTAAGAAAAATATGGTGACATATACGGACAAATAAAACTACATCAAGTTCAGTATTGTAAACCTTACAAAGACGCATTAGCGGTTTAAACCGCTAGTAAGTAGTAAAATAATTTGGCCTAGCCCAGACAACTTAAGGACAAATATTAATAGCTTTTTTTTTAACAGGTTTAAGTGTTCCAATAAAAGTTCTAATTCTAAATTTAGAAGCCAAGTTAAATGTAGAACTCGACAAGGTGAGCCATTGGTTATTTGCTAACAAATCATCTTCAATTTGAATATTGAAAAAACTAGCCTTGTAGTATTCCGTTCTCCACAACGAAGAATAGCTCGTAAGTTGCATCTTAGTATCTCCAATATGTCTGTTAAATCTGATAATTAAGTTAAATATTTAGGACTCATTTTTTATTCTAATTTGAACTGGAAACCATTTCTACACGAATTGAGCAACTAGATTTCAAAAGGTATTGGAGTACTATCTAAATTTAGATATTATGTAAACAGAAACATATTACTTCAATTATATTATTCACTCATTTACCCCTTCCTCACCTACAGTTTATCAATTTGGGGCAATACTTATGGTTCTACTCTCAGACCTTTCATAATTCTTCAAAAGAGAGCAATACGTACTATAACTTTTTCGGTACCAAATGAACACTCTGAGCCTCTCTCTAAGGAATTAGAGATTCTCAAGTTAGCTGATCTTGTTACCCTTCACGATGCACTCCTTATCTATCACTATCACCATAACCTTCTTCCATCTTCCTTTGAATATGTTTTTCAAACAGTAGCATCCACACATTCATACAATACCGGGCTTGCTTCTAAATCAACCTATTACATTAATACCATCAAAACAAACTATGGTAAATTCAACTTTCGCTTTGCAGCTGTAAAATTTTGGAATCACCTTGATGAAAGCATTAAACACTTCCCCCTTAAAACGTTTAAACACAAAGTCAAGTTTAACATCTTACAGACTTACTGTTCATGAGTCCTCTGGCACATATTTATTCATTCATTCTCTTATTTATTTATTTATTTACTTATTTATTAATTTTTTAAACTATTTTCTGCTTTGCTCTAGCTTTAGTGCCAACCTACCTTTAATACTTAAACACTGATGACTTAGATTTACTCAGCTCGAGTAGCTTTTTAGTTATTCTGAGTAAATGTTACCCCTTCTGTATTACTAGATTACGTTGGGAATTAAGTTTAAATCTTATTCATGGTACTAAAGCTTGTTGTTGTTGTTGTTGTTGTTGTTTTAGTGTAACTACTACAGAACCAATACTCAATCTAAATATCAAGCTTGAAAGGTAATTCGTTGCCAAATTCATGTCGATGTAAGATCAAAGAAAGTGAAGGGGTTGGAGTAACAAATAAAGCAGTTGATAGGGTCCCAGTACTCGTTTGGAAGCCATGGTATCATTATCATATTAAGATCTCCTGGTCAGGAGTCGCAGTTATCCATAGTAGTCCGTGACATTATCATTATTGTCCGTTGAAATTTGCGAAAATTATATCGTGTATATCGCAAGAAGACGTTTACTGGTCTTCTTACTAATTATTTCAGCTTCGCCCCTTTGATTCACAAATTAGGTTTAGTCAGAACTTTGATTGACAGAGCATATAAGATCAATAATTCCTGGGTTGGTTTTCATCTGGATGTCAAGAAACTTATTTTTTTGCTAAGGAAAAATTGTTTTCCATCCTGGGTCATAAACAAGATCATTTACAGGTTTCTAGCGAAGAAAAATAATCCTTCTTCTACTGGGCAGATCGTCTCTTCTAACTCCGGTAAACCTTCTGCGCACTATTATAAACTTCCCTACGTTGGTCGGTTTTCGAACATCGCTCAGATTAAGTTAAGACAACTACTCAAACGTTATTGTAGAGCTGATTTAGATGTTAAGTTAGTCTTCAGTACGTTTAAACTCAGAAACATGTTCAGTGTGAAAGATTCAGTACCGCTAGGTCTACGTTCGCGTGTCGTATATAAATTTTCATGTGCTGGCTGTAATGTCAGTTATATTGGTGAGACCACTCGCTATATTTGTACACGAGTTCGTGAGCACCTCTTGTCGGACAAAACTTCGCATATTTACAAGCACCTGCAATCATCAAGGACCTGTCTTGACTCTTGTGATACTGAATGTTTCACGATCTTAGCTTCTGCCGCTTCAAAATACTAAATTAAGATCAAAGAGGCACTGCATATAAAGTGGGAAAAACCTATCCTTAATCAGCAATTGAAACATCTAGAATTGTCTCTTTCCTTTTAATTATGTTGTTCCTTGGTCTTTTAATTTATTTTTATTATTATTTTATCTATTTATTTATTTGTTTATTAATTTTTTGATCTAGTCTAGAGCGCGCTATTACATTTTTCGCGTTTTTAACATTCAAATGTAACGTAAGCCCTGACACGTAGTTTGTAACGTACCTTAATATAAATTCAAATGTACAACAGTTAAATGCTCATTTGCAACTGAAGATGACATGAGAATGTCGAAACATGTCTTGTAAATTTAAACTCAAAGTTGTTGTTTCTTTTTTGAAAGTTACGAAAATTATCTGATGAGTCTCTTGGCCGAGACGAAATGCAGTGTCATATCGCCACGGAATTTTTTCACACTTACAATCTTTCATTGTATATATTGTAACTCGTGAACGTATGGCTGGGAATCGTTCTGAAATAGAGGGCTAGCTAGATTGCTAACATCTTGACTTCACGAACGGGACTTTGAACGCGATGCTCGACGGGTTCGTTTGAAATTTACGAAAACTATAAGACGAGTCTCTTGGTCGAGACGAAACACCGCATCATAACAACCAGAAAATTTTTTCACAAGAATTTGACAGTTTTTTATCGGAATTACTATTGCTTCACTCTTTTCCCCTAAAGATATTTTTAAGGTCTTACTGCACAAACAGATGAAATAAAAATTAAATCGTATAAAAAACAAAATAAGAACGAACCTCAATCAGGAAGCTAGTTTCAGGTCTTCTGTGACATTTCTCATGCTTGAACCGCGCGCCGTTTCGCTTTACGCACTTTCTCTATTCCTTCTGAGTTTCGAGTGGGTTTTAGAATTAACTATTGTCAGAAAGCATGTCACGAGTAAACTTAATCAGTGACACTATGGTGAACTCTTGGATAAACCATGTGCATCATTTCCTTGCAACGTTATTGTAATTCGAGCCATGCTTTTAGCATGATTTACAACAGTGTGTTGATGGGAATGTTCGCATTGTTCTCCTTTGACCGCACCTCAACATGGTATCGATTACCCAACACTCCACAGTGTCCCTTTTCCGTAATGCCCTGAAACATCGCTTTTTTCACCATTCCGGCTGATTTAAAGAATAACAAGTGGGGTTGTAGAGCAAGGAATTCAACCCTAGATTTCTAGTCTGCAAACATGTTTCAAACGAATTATCTTTGAAAAAGACAACGCTAACGAGGTTATTGTGCAACGTGATACACGCTGGTGACGCACGAGGAAATCCAAGGTTTAACATAAGAAGGCTCAATACTTGCTTAAAGTTTTGGATCAGTTGGAACTGTTCGAGAGCCGAGGACGACACCTCAAGCATTTTAAGTAAGGCAGCGCACTGGGCACTCTTAATGACTGTAATTACCAAATTCCACTTTAGGAGGCCACCTCTATAAATGGAGCCCAATTATCATTGAAGAGCTCCAGGGGTCGACCGATCATTACGCTTCAAACAAACAACCTGCTCTCTAAGATTAGAGTGATCAGTAACAAGTTACAATTGATCATCAGTTGCAATCGGTCGTCAAGTCAGTCATGAAAACAAATGCTGTCGGTGACAATGAATAGCTGCTTAAAGCCAAAACTACAAGCCTGTTTGGTGTACGTAATTAATTGCTGTGTTATGTTGTGATGTCACTAATTGTAAGAACCCATCTAGCACTTGCAAGGGGTGACCAGTCAGTGATGATGATTCTTTAAGAGTTGAAGAACGAAACTTTGACTGTTCCCCACCAAACACTGCTTATATTTATACGATAAAAAAGGTCCGGTACTTGGAGTAGCTGGAAGCAAGGGTTTCTATTGTAGGATTTAAGAAATCTCGAGCAAATGTAAGAATGTACTATATAACATTTGAAAAAGATGATTTTTAAACAACATCGACTAAAAGCGTTCCTCAAATCTTTGTTTTCATGGTCACAATCTCTATCTTCGAGTAATGCCTTATGTTTCCAAATTTTGTGCCCTAAAGAGGATAATTAGCACATGAAACTGAAAAAGATAGGTTACCGTGCTTTGAAGAGGAAAAGTCCTCCTCTCCTGTTTAGCCCTTCCATTGATTGAGAGAAAAGATATCGTTCACGTTATCTGAATGCGCGCGTACCTTTCGCAAGGAGTTATGGGCAGTGTTATGCGTAGTACAGGATGCGTACTGCAATACTGAGGATTCACAGTCAACCACTAAGATTCGATGGCTTTCAAAGCTGGTTGTGTAGATTTTCATTTTTTTCTAACTATTATGGTCGACACTCTATCGAGTTAACCTGATTTCTACTGGCACTGGCTGGCTTTTAATACAAATCATAAATTTAGCTTGATACCATAATTATGAATGAGATATGAATTCCTACTAATTGCATTAGTTTGCCATTTGGGTCCTGGAAAGTAAAACACCGCTAATATTTCATGCTTTCAGCATTAGCGTTGAATTGTTTTCACGGAGACGTTCGCTTTGTGTTAGTTTAGCTCATTTTGGCCGACGTCGATCTTCACGATTGACATATATAGCGCTGAATACCAAAGATTCCTCTTGCTTGTTTTGGCATGAATGTTAGGAGATTTCATTATACTGACCTGTAGACCTTGAAATTTAATTCCCAGAAATCAATTAGCTGTTCGCTGGGGTCTCGATCGAGGATCCTCCTATTGAAATATCTTTCTCAGCTTGGAAGCAAATACCGTCGTAAAGTGCTAAAACAGTTCTTGTAGCCAGCAAAGCCATGAAAAAATCGACCACGAGGTTACTCTTCTTCTTAATGACTGGATGTTTCTTGAATGGAGTGAAGGGCATCCAGTGTAGTACGAGTGGTACTAACGGAATGGCTGCCTGCCAATGCAACTTCATGGGGGCATGTGATGCAAAAGGAAGAAAGAATCCCAACTTGGCACGGTACTTGCCGAAAGGTATGGATAACTTTGGGCTTATCGAGAGAAGGCGGCGAAACCTGGCATATTTGTGTGAAGGTGTGGATGCAGTAGGAATTCTGTATGACTGCAATAACCGAATTCCTCTCTATGCGGCCACCGTGATCCATGGGGCCCAGTTAACAGGAACAAGCTTAGGTGGTCGGCCAGGCGTTAAATTTTTACAAAGCAGGTTGCTCAATCCGCCTTTTCAACAACAAGATGGAGATTATGTACGTGCTTTAAAGCGAGAACTTTGCTATACAACGAAAAAAGGGAGCAAGTACCTCGTTGACGTGAACTGGTTAAAAGCAAGTGGACGCAGAAAACGTTTCAGGACCAGAGTCTGTCCAGGAGGATCGGTAGTCAAAACATCAGTACACCGCGGACACTTGATTGCCTCACAATACGGTCGCAACAATCAAGCTAAGAAAAAAGCAACTTTTACCTACACCAATGCTGTGCCTCAGTTTGGAGTGTTTAATTCGCAGCCTTGGAAAACCTGCGAGAGCCGACTCATTACATGGGGAAATCAGAACTGTGCTCAGGTGAAAGGAGCAACGAATGTTCGGTTATTTATCGTAGTTGGTGCCATCCCATCGACAGTAAGTGTATCCTCGAAATGGAGATATTTTGGCAAAAAGGGGTTCAGCGACTACAAAGACACTATCGGCGATTACCGGGTCAACGTGCCTAGTGACATGTGGACTGCTGCCTGCTGTACTTACAGCGTTAAAGGAACATTGAAATATCGCAGCACGGCCTTTTGGAGGGAAAACAATCCGGGAAATGCAGAATGTGAAAAGACAGACGTAGGCTCCTTAACGAGTCTGTTGTCCAGAAGAATTCGCGGTGGGACCGTGAGTTTCAATTTATTTCCGCAAACATCTCAGTGCAACAATAAGAAAAATCATATCCAGCTGCCGTGACAAAGGCAGTTGTCACAGCGAACATAGACTAAGAAAGATCATCAGAGAGCTTAGAGGGAGCTTATCGAATTTCAGCCGAGAGCTAAACATCTTATTTTTCAGTGACTGGGGTCAAGTTCATTGAGAATGTAAAAACGCCGAGGCTTGTGATTAAGCACGTGCTCACGTTTACAAGAGAGCAATCCTTAACAAATATGCTTTATAAACTCGATAGTGAGTTAAAAAATACATTTTTGGGCAGTTCAATGTTTAACTTTTACATCTGGATTTGCTATATTGCATTTAGCAACGTGTATCTCTGATCCTAATTTAAATTCCATGCAGGAAAGGAATATGTGACACAATAAATAAAGTTCATCGACATAATTTGATGTTACTGCGATCAACTTCTTTCCTATTGAAATACTGCTGTATTGACACAGGTCAGACTGTCTAACAGATACAGAGGCGTGGACAACAATGCCGAGTTTTGCAGATTGTTTGAACTCTTGGTACATCCATTTAATCATATATTCTCATACGTTACATGTCCGTTTATCAGCACACTGAAGCAACGCGAACTGCAGTGATCAAGGGTTGCTTTAGGCTAGCATTATTATACACTCACAAGGACATTCGGTTTTGGTTTTATTGCGTTCCCTCTACGTTTATCTCGACCCTTCGTTTAGAGTCTGTGTACTTCGCAAGTATTGTTGTAGGCCTGTTCGCTGGGAAAGTTCAATTTTTGTTTCAATGTTTGCAAGAGTCATCATCTTTCAAATAAACCGGGCGGGAACAAAATTGTAGGCTTTTGGGCCGGGTTGTTCGAAAGGGGGTTAACGTTAATCTAGGTTTAGAAGTTAACCTTGGCTTGAATTTCTCCCGTAGAAAAGCGCGTTTAAGGGCAAAGGAAGTTGTTGGGCCTTCTCTCAATATGACATTAAACTGACCAAAAATACAAAAGAAAAATCCTTTTGCAGGGCTATAGAACTGAATTTTAAATTTTACACTAATCCCGGGGAAGGTTAACCGCGTTTTGAACAACCCGGCCCTGAGCGTAAGAGTCTATAGGCTGGCTACGCTCCTGACCATGATTATCGTGTGTGATCGAATGCTAACGGGGAGTCTCAAAACCGTTTTGTTATTGCTATTTCTAAAAGAAAAATCGTACATTAAACACTTAACGCGTACATATGTTACGAGCTACATTACCTTGACCCCATTTTTTGAGCCCAGTTGCTCATCAAGGTTAAGAGAGACGTGTATCATTCAATGCACAGGAGCTGTTCGCTTGGTATAGTATTGAAGCTGGGTAGGGGTAATAGCTGTCGAGAAGTTTTATAAGTATGCTTGTAATGGTGACTTGTTTATGCACAGTTTGAAAATTTTCATTAATATTTGTTCAGAGGAAATGAACGACAGCTCAAGCTAAAATCATACGAGTCAATGTTATGTGTTAGATGCAAATAAACTCGGACATCAGCGGCCCGTCTTTATCATGTAAACAGGAAAAATACACGTTTTTCCCGAACCCTTCCGATGAGGTCATGGATAGTGCTCTATCATGTTTATGAGTAACCACTTCGTCAATTTCCTCTCTTTCTAAGAATTTATCTGCAATCACAAAAGTTTCTTTTTTCCGAAAAGAGGTTTAAGGGGTTAAGAAACCGTTGGCCAGATTGTGCATGTACTAAATTCCTCTGGTTTCATCTTTAATTTTAGAATTATCATCTGGTGCTGATAGTTTTGACAACTAGGAAATTGAATATTTCAGAAATCAGCAGACGATTTCATTAGAGTCGCAGGCTGTTGCAAAAATACAGACGCTGTCCGAGCCCCCTGCGCATGCGAAACTGTGTCTTCAATCGACATTTCAAGCACCACCTGTTCGGCGTTACAATACAACAGCCAATATGGGGAGTTTCAGACATCTTTACACCCTGGATGGTTTTATGGTTTTTTAGATAGGTAACAGAAACATCAAAGAACGTTTCAAAAGTTTAACTTTTTAAGCTCTTCCCCCCGAGCACCTCGCGCAGTACGTGAATTTCTCCTTTAATCTAAAGCTGGCACGAGCGTTATTCATTTGTTGCTGATTCATTCAATTCAATCCCTTTGAATACACTAAGATAACATTATAGGGTGTTTCACCTGTCGTTTTGAGGTCTACGGTAAATTTTTCATCCTTTGTACTCGATGGAACTAAAACATAAAAATCAACTTCTAATGTCCTGAATATTCCATGCACAATTATAGTGAGTAGCAGGAATAGAGCTAAATTGCCGGTTTTTACCCGCTAAGATTAAGTTGTCGGACATACATGTCAGATGTTAAATCAGCACCTCAGTGATGAGTACTCTTTGTTGACCCTATTTATTATTCTTTCAAGTAAGAGTTAATGTTCTGTTTTCCCAGGGGCGATGCTTCGGAGGTTCATTACTTCCGCGAAAATTCATGGACCATGTTATTTTGATTACACTAAAAAGATCGACTTCCCAGTTTGACTGGTATGGATTTGTAATAAAAAATATGAAAGTAACTATTGCCTTGCCCAACTGACTCAAAGGGAAGTCAATCCAAATTCCAAGTCAACCGGAAGAATCAGATCATATTTAGATTTGCTTGAACGTGTATCGCACGAGTTTGTTGGGGGTCTCGAACGAGGATCTTGCTATAGAAATATTTTTATTAGCTTGGAAGCAAATGCCGTCGTAAAGTGCTAATACAGTTCACGTGGTCAGCAAAGCTATGAACATATCGACCACGAGGTTACTCCTCCTCTTCTTAACGGGATGTTTCCAGAATAAAGTGAAGGGCAACCAGTGTAGTGCGACTGGTACTAACGGAATGGCTACCTGCCAATGCAACTTCATGGAGGCCTGTGATGCACAAGGAATGAAGAATCCCAACTTAGCAGGGTACTTGCCGAAAGGTGTGGATCAGTTCGGGCTTGTCGAGGGAGGGCAGCGAAACCTGGCGTATTTGTGTGAAGGTGTGGGTGCAGTTACCATTCTAAGTTACAATTCTAAGTAAGTACATTGGTTCCTCCTCCCAAATAGCTACCTACACCTACACCAATGCTGTGCTTCAGTTGGGGTCATTTAATTCGGTTCATATAAACTAATCGAGGCGGGAAGATCTAGGGACAGTTTACCAGTACAGGACTTATCTATAGATGAACTAAATAAACAATGAAAACGCTATTACGCAGTAAATAGAATAAACATAAAACAGAGCAAGTATATTAAGATTACGAAAAGAGGTTAACCTATAGTTTTAAATAACTTAATAAGACGGGAGACTTCGACATAATCATCTTCTGACCGCAAAAAATTTAGTAGTAATTTCTTTATCTTTTTACGAAAAGACGAACGTTTAAGTTGTTTAATCTAATAGGGGATAGAGTTCCAAATTTGGGAACCAATTGTAGAGAAAGAAGCATACATTTTATTTTTTCTAGAGAATTTAACAAAATACGAGTCAGTAGGTGCAGTAGGAATTCTGTATGACTGCAATAACCGAACTCCTCTCTATGCGGCCACCGTAATCCACGAGGCCCAGTTAACAAGAAAGAGCTTAGGTGGTCGGCCACGCGTTAAATTTTCACGAAGCGGATTGCTCAATCCTCAATTTCAACAAGAAAATAGAGATTACGTACGTGCTAAAAAGCGAGAACTTTGCTATACAACACGATTAGGGAGTAATTACCTCGTTGAAAGCGACTGGTTAAGAGCAAGTGGACATAAACAAGGTTTCAGCACTCAACTCTGTCCGGGAGGATTGGTAGTCAAAACATCAGTACACCTCGGACACTTGATTGCCTCACAGTATGGCCGCAACAATCAAGCTAAGAAAAAAGCATTTTTTACCTACACCAATGCTGTGCCTCAGTTTGAGTCATTTAATTCGAATTCTTGGCGAGTCTGGGAGAGTCGAATCATCGCGTGGGGCAATCAAAACTGTGCTCAGGTGAAAGGATCAACAGATGTGCGGTTATTTATCTTAATTGGTGCTATCCACTGTGAGGGCCCCACTAAAAACCGCTAAGGCGAGTTGGGCTCCCTCGTTAAATATTATTATTATTAGTATTATTATTATATTTATTATTATTATTATCATATCCCATCGACAGTAAGTGTATCCTCGAAATGGAGATATTTTGGCAAAAGGGGGTTCAGAGACTACAAAGACACTATCGGCGATTACCGGGTCAATGTGCCTAGAGACTTGTGGACTGCTGCCTGTTGTGCTTATAACGATCAAGGAACATTGAAACATCGCAGCATGGTCTTCTGGAGGGAAAACAATCCGGGAAACGCACAATGTAATAGGGTAGACGTAGGCTTCTTAAGGAGACTGTTGTCCCAAAGGACCCCCGGAAGGACCGTGAGTTTCAATTTATTTCCTCAAACATCTCAGTGCAACAATATGCACAATTATATCCCTCTGCCGTGATAAAGGCAGGTCATCGAGAGCTGAGAGGGAGCTTATTAAATTTTAGCTAAGAACTTAACATCTTCTTTTACTGTAAAAACACCGAGGCTTGTAATTAGGCAGAACCTTGGTCTTTTACGTAGAATTAAGTATTATTTACCTTATAATGCCCGGTTGCTTTTTATAATTGCTTAGTGCTACTTGTTTTCGATTATGCTGATTTAGTCTGGGGCCGACAAGGACAATGTCACACTAATGAAGGAATTGCAAATTCTGCAAAACAAAGCAGCTAAGTTGTTATTAGATAGATCACTTCACTCCTCATCCACTGATGCATTAACAGTCTTGAGATGGCTGAATCTTGAAGAACGTAGGAAATGTCATCGATGTATATATGCATAACCGCCTCCCGGTTAGCTCAATGGATAGAGCGCTGGACTGTTGTGCGGGAGGTCGAGGGTTCGAGCCCCGGCCGGACCAACACTCAGGGTCTTAAAATAATTGAGAAGAATTTGCTACCTTTCTATAACATCTAGAAATGATTAGATATTCTAGTGTTCTCGGATAGGGACGAATAAATGGAGGTCCCGTCTCATGCAGGGTTGGGGTAGGAGACGTTAATTTCCCACACATGAGATTACTGTGTGATGGATGTCCTCCCCTGGGGTGGGATGGGTGGGTTTATTGGGCCCGCAGTAATCGGCGCAAGCTGTTGCGGTGTCCCTGCCGGTTGGCGAAGCTAAATAAATCTAAATATAAATCTACAAGTGTATTAATGGCGAAATTAATCATTCTTTGGACATTGTAAGAAGGAGTGATATGCACTCCTACAATACGCGCAATAACGATACTATAAAGCTCTCCAAAATCAAATACAATTGGTGAAAACATCGTTCGCGGTATCACTGTTTCAAAGACTTTAATGAGCTAGAGAGAACTGTAAGAAACTCAGTAAGTTTGCCAATTTTTAAGAACTGTCTTTTTTTCTGTCTTTTATAATTAAGCATTTTTTTTTCAGTGTATATGTTGTAATCCTTTTTATATTTTGATTTTAGCTCAAATTTCTATATTTTAATTGTATTTTTACATAATAAACATCTAGTACTTAGGGCCTCTATGTAAACTACCATTGTGATGGAGCTTCCTAATAAAAGATTTTTATTATTATTAGCGATCCTTTAAAGATAAGCTTTTTAAACTAGACAGTAAGTTGAAGAATCAATTTTTGGGCAGTTCGATGTTTAAGTTTTATATCTGGATTTGCTTTATTGCATTTATCAACGTGTATCTCTGATCTCAATTTAAATTCCATGAATGACATAGATACGTGACAAAGTAAATAATTATTATCGTATATGATCGAATGCTCACAGTGAGTGGCAAAACCGTTTTGTCATCGCCATTTATAAAAAAAAAAATTTACATTCAACACTTAAGGCGTGCATATGTTACGAGCTATATTCACCTTGACTCCATTTTTTGGGCCCAGTTCCTGTATTATTCGCCGGTACATGAGCTGTTCGCTTGATTTAGTATTCAATGTGGTAACGAGTCGAGAAGTTTTATAAGTATGCTTGTAATGTTGACTTGTTCATGCACAAATTGTAATTCTTCATCAATATTTGTTAAGAGGAAAAGAATGAAAGCTCAAGCTAAAGCATACGAGTTAATGTCCTGCATTTTCTGTAAATAAACACGGACATCAGCCGTCCGCCTTTATTAGGTGAACAGGAAAAATACGCGTTTTTCCCGAACCCCTCTGTTGAATTCATGGGATGTGCTCTATCACATCTAAGGGAAGGCGGATCAGATGATTTCAGTATCGGTGCTTCAACTACTTTGATGATTTCCTCTCTTTCTATTTAATAATTTCTCAGCAATCACAGAAGGTTTTTTTCCGCAGAAAGGTTTCAGGGGTGAACGGTAACCAGTGAACAGTTTGCGCATGTGCCAAATTTCTCTGGTTTCAACCTTAATTTCAGAACTTTCATCGCGTGCTGATATTTTTGAGGACTGCCAAATTAACTTGTTTCAGTAATCAGTATGTTTCAGTAATCAGTAGACAAATTGATTAGGACCACTGGTTGTTGAAAAAATACTGACGCTGTTGAACCCCTTGCGAAAATGTGTCTTGAATCAACATTTCACGCAATACCCGTTCGGCGTTACAATACATCGATCGTCTAATGCGGGGAGTTTCATCTGGATCTTTTAGACCCAGGATGGTCCTTGTTTCTTTAGATAAGTGACAGTAACGTAAAAGAACATTTAAAAAATTGAGCTTTTTCGCCCATGCACCTCGCGCCGAATAGGTGAACTTCTCTTTTAATCTTTAGTTGGCGCATGCATTCATTTGTTGCTAACTCATTCAATTCAAGCCCTTGTCGTTTTGGGTCGATGGTAAATTTTCTATCTTCTATTCTCGCTGGAACTAAACCATGGAAGTCAACGTCTAATGTCCTGAATATCTCAAGCACAATTAGAGTAACAAGGAGAGAGGTGAATTTTACGGTTTCTTTCCGCTAAGATTAAGTTGTCGGACAGAAGTGCCAGATATTACCTTTGCACTTCAGTAATGTGTGCTCCTCTTTGACCCTCTTAATTTTTCTTCCAAGTAAGAGGTAAAGTTCTATTTTCCCAGAAGCCAGTCTAAATTGTATATATACGAGTGAAAATGAATTCTAAAAACCCCTCTATAAGAGTTTATAAGGCCAAGATCGGGGAGATATACCAGG
Organism: Stylophora pistillata; assembly: GCF_964205215.1. NCBI lineage: Eukaryota > Metazoa > Cnidaria > Anthozoa > Scleractinia > Pocilloporidae > Stylophora > Stylophora pistillata. The sequence continues at coordinate 28,554,952 of NC_142519.1, read as the reverse complement.
TAGAAATGAAGATAGCAACAAAGTAGAATAAATTGGCTAAACATTTTCAGAAATGGAATAAGTTTTTGCCACATATCGTTTTGTGGGATGGGTGTCGTCCAAACAGTGCAGAGTAACATAAGAAGTCAAATTTTATTGTAAAGCACACAATTTCGCTATATACTATTATTAAGGTACTGTAAGAAATTTACGTAACATATTGAAAGTAGTGTAATATGTCGTAAGGTAATGTAAATGTAGAGTATTGTGTAGGTAGTGGAAGTAATCGAGAGTAAGTCATCTACTGTAATCAAGTTTATTGTGAACTATACTTTGTTAGTGCCTGTGTTCTCAGTAAACTATTGTAAGCAACGTAAAGTTGCTGAGTTCTGTAGTGTATTGTAAGTAGAGCAATGTTTGTAAAATGCCAAAAAAAATAAAGAAATTACAATAAAAATGTTTAGTTGATTGCGCTAAAAACATCCACTTCCCATTTCGTCTCGTATGGATTTGTGAGATACCCTGATCGAGAGAAGGTCATGTTTAACGCCAGAAAACTCAAAGGAAAATACTTTGGGATATCGCCGGATCTACCAAAAGAAATCATGGAGCGCAGAAAGAAGAAGATGAAACTGTTCAAGTAGGCCAAAGAAGATGGTAGGACCACCTATTTTAGTAGGGCAGAACCTATAAACTGTTTATCGACGATGTTCAAATATAGAATTGTAGCTAATACCAAAATTCGGGCCATGTACAAAAATTTTATTTATTCAAATTCAAGCAATGTTTTGCTTCCAAAACCGGAGTTTTTTGTAATCTTATTGTCTCTACGTGTTATGAGAATTGCAAGACCCTGTTTGTTAGTAGCTTATTTAACAGCTTTTGCTGGCTACTTTTTTAATTGTTTAGTTGTATATCGTTCTGTCTTTTTCCTTTTGTGTTCAACCGTAGAAATAAATGTGTTAATTGCTTATTGTACTAGTGTGGGCGGCTCGCACAACACCTATGACTTGGTCTGCATGTGTGAAAGGGCTTTTTATAATATTATAATTTCTCCGCTTACTTTATAAATTCTGGCACCGATTTCGCATTTTATGAAACGTAGCTTAAATTTCAAAATGTTATCTTTAAATGCTCGAGAGATTCGTTCTCTTGACAAAAGGAAAGCGTTATTTAATTGGCTTGCGAAAGAGAAATCTGTTATCACCCTTTTACAAGAAACGTACAGTACTCCAGAAGTTGTTAACTTGTGGAAAGCTCAATGGAGAGGAGATATTTTCTTCAGTCACGGTTCGGAACACAGCAAGGGAGTTATGACTCTTTTCAAGGCGAATTTTGATTACGAAATCAAGTAATGTTAGCAAAAATCACGTCCAAATCGCTTTATAATGCATTTAAAAGCAAAAAGCAAATCCCTCCAACTGAACTGCGCAATTAAAGTTCAGGGAAAAATTTCCACAATTTCCGTTCGACTGGAAGAAAATATACTCCTTGCCTTTTACCGTCACAATAGAGAATTCCAAAATAAAGTATTAAATAATATAGTATTTACGAACGAAAGATTATTTAGGTGGGGATTGGCGGATTCGCCTTCATGTACTTTTTGTAAACAAGAGGTTGAATCCTTTGAACATATCTTTTTCTACTGCAATTTTACCAAGGTTTTCTGGGAAGCTTTCTGTTCTTGACTTGGTGAATATCAAGTTAGTTTTCAAACCTATACATTAATGGATATAGTTTTTGGAGTTTTCAATGCGGAAGAGGACTTTACTATTCTAAATCACCTAATACTGACAGCTAAATTTTATATCTACAGTTGTAAATTGAATTCTAAGAACCCCTCTATACGAGTTTGCAAGACCAAGATCGGGGAGATATACCAGGTAGAAATGAAGATAGCAACAAAGCGGAATAAATTAGCTTAACATTTTCAGAAATGGAATAAGCTTTTGCCACATATCGCTTTGTGGGATGGGTGTCGTCCAAACAGTGTAGAGTAGCATACGAAGCCAATTTTATTGTAAAGCACACAATTTCGCTATATAGTATTATTAAGGTACTGTAAGTAATTTACGTAACATATTGAAAGGAGTGTAATATGTTGATAAGTGATGTAAATGTAGAGTATCGTGTAGGTAGTGGAAGCAATCGATAGTAAGTCATCTGCTGTAATCAAGTTTATTGTAAACTATACTTTGTTTGTTGTTTGTTCTCAGTAAACTATTGTAATCAATGTACTGTGACCGAGTCCTGTAGTGTATTGTAAGTAGAGTAACGTTTTGTAAAATGCCAAAAAAATAAAGAAATTACAAAAAAATAGTATGGATTTGTGACACAAGAAAAGGAAATAAAAGTAATTGTAACATTGCCCCAACTGACTCAATTGACATATGGTTCCCTAATCCACGTTCGTAATAATGATTATATTCTTTCCTTATCTATCAGCTAAAAATTACGGGAAATGCTTTGACGCCTGCCTCGGAAAATTCTCTCTCGTACATTGTTTCGACATCTCCCTCTCTTTCCTCGAATTTCCCGGTAATTACGTCGATCTTTCCATGAAAGGAGGTGAAAGGTGACCAGTTGGTACAATTTCAACAGTTCTCTAGTCTCTTACCAAAAAGGTTTACTGTTTTGTCAACTCCCAGGGTAAACATGCATGGGTCTTAATCGAAGTTTTCAGGTGTTGGCGGCATCAGTTGCACTTCCTCCGTCATTACAGCAAAAACACAGAATATAGACAAGGAAAAGCACCTCTTAGAGACCTCCCTGACAAGCCATCAGTCATGAACACGGCTGGAAGATATCATAACACATTTGGTCGACTTTCCGATCGATAAAACAGCAGGCAATTTGTTCAGAATTTGTCTCTATTTCACACGGTGAAGAAAACTACAGACACAATGTATGACTTGATAAGGCTAAGATGAAAAACGGGTGCCAACCCCAAAGAACATTATAAACCTTAGTTGCCCGGAAACTGGGTACAAGTAATAAGAACTAAAAGCAGTTTATGCATTACTTTGGATGATAAGGAGACAAAAGCGGATTATATCTTGGACGAAACTTGATAAAATTATCTTATGCATCATTCAAGAAACTGAACTTTTCTTTCCGTCTTCAGAAAACAATCACCCTAGGCCAGCAAAAGATGATCAGGATCCCAGACTTGTCTATCTAATTATCGGCCAATCTCCTTGCTCTCTGTTTTTAATAAATTGCTTGAAAAACTTATGTGCAATAGATTAGTTGATTTCCTTGAAAGGAAAAAAGTGTTTTTTGATAATCAATTTGGTTTTAGGGCTAAGCACTCCAATGATAATGCTATCCTTAGTATTTTTAATAGAATTCAAAGGGCAATTGACGATAGGGATTTTTCCTGTGGTACATTTTTAGATTTCAGTAAGGCATTTGATACCATATATCATGAGATATTGTTAAGAAAATTGGAGTTCTATGGCATACGTGGGATTGCAAACCAGTGGTTTAGTTCAAATCTTGCAAATCGTTTGCAAACAGTCACTATAAATGGAGTAACTTCTATCAGTATCGCTCGGCACTAAAAAAGTGAACTTCCACACTTGCTCAAGATTGACTTTTCTAAAGAAAAGTGCCACGGAAAATGCTTGAAAGAGCATTTCTGAGCCTCTTGATTTCAAAATTTTCTGGGGGAGGTATGCCAGACCCGAAAATTGTCTCGTCTTGTTCTGAAGTCTGGCTACGGCCCTGACTTAGTTGATATTACCAAATTACCTTGTTACCCCCACCGACGCAACACCACAGTTTCTTTAGAAACTTATCCCCTTTGTAATCAAACAACTTAAGGCAACTCAGTCTGTGGAAAATATTTATCTAAACAAAATAATGTTCCCATTTTTAATTGCAGTATCCTTAATAATCTTTATCACGTGAACACTTTTTATTATTTAATAAGCTGTCAAAATACCACCTTAATAAACCTTCTATAAAAGTGTTCAAGTGCTTGTAAAAAGTAAACTATAAAAAAAAGCTATGCAAAAGTTTTCTTGGAACTCGACCCCCGTGAGCTCTGAATTCATTCAAAAAAGTCCATTCCCAGTCTTTCATTAATCATTACCCGAGTTTGTTGGCTCAGAGCCACTTTGATTTGAATTTAGTCGCATCTGATTTTGCTACGTTGACATTCACTGTCAAAGGAGGGAGTATCCCTAAGGTCATAGAAAGTGGCAATCAACCGAAAATAACAGTCATAGTTTAATTATGAATGTGGTATACGAAAACAGGATTAAAACTGATTTAAAAGGACGACTTAACTCTTTTGTAATCAATGCATCTCGAGATAACGCTTTAGTCCATGATATTTCTCCCTACAACTGCAACGTTCCTTGATCAGTCACTGCGTGATGTACGCAGTAATATCAATGTCCTCAGCAAGCGTATCCCGCCTGTTAAACTGAAGAACGAATACGGGATAAAATGTCTTCTGCTCAATAATTTGACCCTGTTTCGTGACCAAACTTTCGCATATGGCCAAAGAAATCTAAATTCAGCAATCTATTCTTCTCAGTAATAGGTATGTCGCCGTCAACAGCGATAAATAATCCACCAACTCTCGGTCGATTAAATGCACTCAAAAGGTGTGCCCGTTTATTTAAATCTCATGACTCTGTAATTTTGTTTTTGGAATGGATACCTGATACTTTCGGTAAATGTTGATTTGAGTAATACTGAAGCTGGCACAGAGGTCAACTTTAAATCCCGAAAGCGGATATTATGGAGGAATTCACCACGAGTTTTCTTTTCCTCGTCGTGATCGAGTATCTTCTGAATGAAGTAGCCGGCCAGCAGTGTAGTACGATTGGCATCGATGGAATAGATGGCTGCCAGTGCACTTTTATGGAGGCCTGTGACGAAAAAGGAAAACCAAAGTCTACTTGGCCTCAATACTTGCCAACCGGTGTAGATCAGTTCGGGCTTGTCCATGGAGGATCTCAAAATTTGGCGTATCTCTGTGAGGATAGTGCAGTGGCCATTCTATATGACTGCAACAACCGAATTCCTCTTTATGCGGCCACAGTGATTGAAGGCGCCCAACTATTAGGACGTGACTCCGGGCGTCGACCACCCGTTGATTTTAGAAGAAGTAGTCTAAAATGGCTATATCTTAAATTTCAGCAAGCACTTAATGATTACTTTCGATCAAACAACCGAGAGCTTTGTTATGCAACAAAGGAAGGGGGAGGCAGGTACCTCGTTGACCGTGACTGGGTTATTTCAAGTGGATACAGAAGCCGTTTTAGAACTGACGACTGTCCTGGAGGAGCGTTGATCAAAACAGTTATACACCGCGGGCACTTGATTGCCTCACGGTACGGCCGTCGAAATCAAGCAAAGAAAAGAGCAACTTTTACCTACACAAATGCCGTCCCTCAGTTTGGATTGTTTAATTCGCATCCTTGGCAAGTCTGTGAGGGCCACCTGGTAATGTGGGGGACTCAGAATTGCGCGGAAGTGAAAGGAGCAACGAATGTTCAATTATTCATTGTGGTTGGCGCTATGCCATCAACAATATTTCGTCCTTCTACACATAGATATTTTGGAAAAAAAGGATTCAGCGACTACATTGACAATGTTTACCGGGTGAATGTGCCAAAACATCTGTGGACTGCTGCATGCTGTAAGTACAAAGCTAAGCGAGTCTGGAAGTATCACAGCACGGCCTTCAAGAGGGAAAATAATCCGGGAATGGAACCATGTGTTAGGTCAGATATTAGCAAGTTATCGAAGTGGCTGCTCGGATTAGTAAGAGGTGGGACTCGATTAAATTTATTTCCGAGGACTCCCCAGTGCAGTGAGAAGAATAACTTTATTCCTCTATGGTGATGAAAAAACTTGAAACCGCCATTTTAGATAAGTAGGGCGTTATGAGAGAATTCTAGTAGTGAACGACGCTTTCGTGATCATTACTCACGTAGTAGGATTTTTAAGTATTTTATAGGAAAATTCATTACCTGACGAGGGAATTCCGCGTTAAATTGCACGCGAAAACCGATATCGCACGAATCGCGATACTGAAAAGACGCGCAGTCGTATAATCGTATCTCTGCAGAGAAAATAAGACTGCGTGACATGCTGTTCGGCAACTGCAACAAAATCCTGTCATTAGCTAAGTTCTTTATTAGCCTGCTGTGCCGGCGTATTTTGGGCGCACGAGTGCACATATTTTAGGCCGCTATCTTAGATTTGGTAACGGGGGAAGGAAAAAATATTAGTATTTTTCCTCCCCCTCCCTCTCCCCCGTTGCCCATTTTTCCACTTAACACCTACTCCCTCGGCAAATATTTCCTCGCCCCAATCCTCCACAGTTACCAAATCTAAGATGGCGGCCTAATACGAAAATGTGCGCTCGTGCGCTCAAAATACGCCGGCACTTCAGGCTAGTTCTTTATATAAGTGATCGTTAAGCGACCTAGTTGTTTCCAGTGCATGAACGTTTGGTTGGACTTCTTTAATTTACTGGATTTAGTTATCTCTGGGATTTTATAAAACAGGACTTGCGAGTCTAACTCTCATCTTCGGCTACTACCTCCTATTGGAAGCGAAGGCACATGTCGTTGAAATGAGTGAGTGATGGTGGTAACTATGGTAACTAGAATTGCGAGCTTGATCCAATTTTGACCCGATGTTTCCCGCTGTTACTTATTGTTTGTTTCGAAGCATCTTAGTAGTTCGACATTCACAATCGATACACAGTTACGCTCTCTTCTTTCGTGATTTCTGCCTTATAGCCATTTACGCATTATGTTATTTCAGTTCTCGACACTACAATATATGATAAACTTCTCAAAATAATTTCACAATGGCGTCTCCCACACGTAACTGAAAAAAAGACTTTTCCTTATAAAAATATCTTATTAGGCGTGAACTGCAAATCTTGGAAACTTTTAGAAAAATTTTGTTTATTCGAAGAGGGAGTATTTACCATTTTAATCAGCGACTAATAGCGTCACTAATGCCCAAAAAAGGGCCGCTTAACTGATCATGACTAAAACACCACACGAGTACATACGGGTAACATACGAGTTACATACGAGTAACCATGTTCGGAACATACGGATACATACGAATACACACGACTAACATACGACTAACATACGACTAAGATACGAATACATACAAGTAAAAAAAATACGAAAAAATACGAGTAAAATTCATACGAGTAAATTTTTATGCAAAGTATCGACAACTTAAGTCAATAAATATTTCTTTATTTAGTGTTGCAAGGAACGTTTCAATATTTCTTGAATTGTTAAGAGCTTTTGACGGCTTTAATAGCTTTGTAATTCCTGATATCTCGATGCAAAAAATACATACCCCTTGGACCTCTAATATGAAGTGTGTGTGTTTGTGAGTGTGTGTGTGTGGGGAGGGTAGGGGGTAAGGGGGGTTCGATGCCACTCCCTCAGAGTTTTGTAAATGAGGTAGATAGATAGATAGATAGATCACCTTATTTGTACACGGTAAATTCCACTCAGTGGTATACAAGCAATATACCTACAAATGTAAAACTTAAAACTATATAATCGTTATAAAATGTATAAAAAAATTAAAAGCCTAACCTAAACGAACTGAACTAACCTCTTATTAGAATGAAAATAAATGAAAATAAAAGTACTGCTTTTCAGGGACGCCGTGTCATTAGTTCACTCAAAACTGAAGTTACTTAGCTTCATCTTAAACTCACCTAATGTTTTAGATACTCTAATATCAGTCGGAAGGCTATTCCACAACGCGGCACCGCTATAAGAGAAACTTTTACGAACATAATCGGTACGAGGTTGCGGAAGAGCCAGCCTCACTTCACTATTTCGCAATCTATAACCTGTAGTATCATTACGAAAGATGAATTTATTTGATAAATAATCAGGTGTCTGTCCATTTAGAATTTTGAACATCATAACGGCTTTGGCAAAAAGCCTCTGATTCCTTAGGTTTTTCCAATGAAGACTACAGAACAGGTCTAGGGCACTAGAATCATAAGGGGCGGACAACAATGTACGAGCCGCACGGTTCTGCAGCCTCTGAAGTTTTTCGGCCAGACTTGTACTACAGCAATCCCATACTAAGCTGCAGTACTGAGTCAAACTGGGGCTTTACCAAACCATTGAAGATGTTCAGAAGAGTGTAGAATGGTACAAAATCTCTAATGCGCTTAATTAAGCCCAAAGCTGAAGAAATTTTCTTACAAACAGTTTCAATATGGGTATTCCAGCTTAAGTTTTCATCGATAGATACACCGAGAGACTTTGTTGACGACACCTGCTCAATGGGAAAATTATTATTGGTAAGAGACGGATTGTCTGACAAATAAACTCGCCTTTGCTTTAAGTTATTAAGAATTCGGTCTTAGTCAGGTTCAATGTGAGTTTATTAGAAGACAACCAGGTATTAACAGAATTCAAATCTTTGTTAAGATAATCATCAATTTCGTTTAAATCTTTGTCAGCGTAAGTAATGCTGGTATCGTCAGCATACATTCGAGGATAAGAAAAATTAAGGCACTGAGGTAAATCGTTAATATAGAGTAAGAATAAAAGCGTGCCCAGAATCGTGCCTTGAGGCACACCGCAATTAAGGAACTTTGGCGTCGATTTAGAACAATCGATTTGGCAGATCCGGTGTTCGGTCAACTAAATAGGAGCGAAACAAACGCAAAGCTAGTCCACGAATTCCGTACGAATGAAGCTTAGATAAAGGAATCTCATGATAGACTGTATCAAATGCCTTCTTTAAATCTAAGAAGACAACAGCATTGATCACTCCACGGTCTATATTAAGAGCCCAGCTATCGGTTGCCTCGAGTAGAGCAGTAACCGTCGAGTGTAATGAATGGAAACCGGACTGATATTTGGAAAAAAGATTATACTTCGTAGGATGGACATACAGTTGATCATAGATTATCCGCTCAAAAACTTTTGCTACCACAGGAATTACTGAAATGGGGCGATAATTGGATGGATCATTACGCTTCCCCGAATTTTTGTAGAGAGGGGAGACTCTAGCATTTTTTAGGTGAGGAAAGGTTGGGTGCCACCCCCATAAGATTTTGCACATTTTGGAAAGGGGGTTTACTCTGTTGCTGAAACTTTAAGCAGCTGTTGGTTTAGAGCTCGCAGAATTTTTCAATGTGTCAACTGTCCCCAAAATTCGACATTTTAAACATAATTCTTCTAGTTCCGCAACACGAAATTACAAAATCGATTCCTTTGGTACATATACATGATTACATTTAAGCTTTCTGGCTTGATTTTGCACTGATTTTTTGCCATTTCTCATAACTAACTATGGTGAAATAGTGAATAGTCCATTTTACAGTTGTGTACTTAGTTGCCAAGCCTTTGATTTGCAGTGAGGCTGGAGGTGACCTTGTTATGATAGAGACCTGTATCTAGTTAGCATGATAACAAAGTGATTTACATTTCAAAAGCAGCAAGGTTTGTATCATAACAAGGTCACCCCTAGCCTCACTCCCATTCAAAGGCATGGAAACCAAGCACACAACTGTAAAATGGACTAATGAAGATGACGGATCAGCGCCATCCAAAATATATTGTCATCTTGTCGCGCAAGCTAAAGGTTTTGCACTCCATGTTAATTTAATTTACTGTGACTAAATTTAACGAAAGTCTTGGGAGATCGATCGACATCCCCCGCTAAAACTGAACTGGGTACGTGTTTGCTGACCTGAAAAATGCTTGCAAGGCTTATAATTAGAGCTTCCTTTAAAAGAAAAACATTCATATCACTCCTATATATTCGTCGTATGTATGCGTATGTTAGTGGTATGTTACTCGTATGTATTCGTATGTATCCGTATGTTAGTCGTATGATACTCATATGTACTCGTATGTTACTCGTATGTACTCTGTATGTTACTCGTGTGTTACCCGTATGTACTCGTGTGGTGTTTTACTCATGATGCGCTAAATTTGCGAAGCGAGCAAGGTCCGAAATACGATACTTTGAGTTTTAATAGGGTGAATACCTTGTTGTATGAAACATAAGCCGCTCAAAAATGCAAATGCAATAAAATAGGAAGATGATAACAGGCAAAATAAAAACAAGAATACAGCAGAACATGTAATGAGCGGCACCGTATTAAGCGATCACCCTGTATTAAGAGGTCGGTTGTCGAAGTCCCGTACTTTTTTCCCCCACCTTTGACGATTCTCAACACTCGACTACGTCACGTGCTCCTCCCTACACTTCTTTCGTGCTCTGGCCGCTTCCTGCGTGCTTTACAACGGAGCAGAGCACAGTCAAGGCTTCTCCATTTGTTAATAGGCATACTTTCCAAATAGACTTAAAGTGCAGTACAGCTTCAAGCATGTAATTATCTTATAAATTAGTCCATATCAATTGCATTCATTTCATTTTTCACAAGACAAGCGTACGCAATTCGGACTTAATCTGTGTCCCGACGAATGAGGAAGGTAAAGTACGGATACCACTTGCATAAGTCTCATTATTACTTGTCATGAGACTACACCGATTTATTTTCCCGATATCTGTTCTAATTATTTCTATAAACCGGCCTAAGGAAAGCAAATTTCCTAGACATCATGAGCCGTCACGTTTTCTCGCTTTTACTGATATGTCACGCTGGCACCTCTGCCCCAGTAAATTCGAGCGTAGCGTGACAAACCCGCCACTGAAGAGCTTCTGTCGTGCTTCGTTCACTAGTCACGAAAACTTCGTCACATTTCTATCTGCGAATTACCACAATGAACTTTTTAAGGCGACTGATTCCACGAACGAAAGTAGATATTGAAGAAAAGTTTGTTTTAATTACGGGCTGCGATTCCGGTTTCGGTCGTGAAACAGCCGTTCGACTGGATAAGATGGGAGCTTATGTCTTGGCGACTTGTTTAACGAATGAAGGTGAACAGAGTTTGAAATCTGTGGGGAGCGACAGATTGAAAACTTTTCAGATGGATGTGACGAGCTCGCAACAAATCAAGGAGGTCTACAAAGAAGTTGAGAGACAGATTCCTAGTAACACAGGTAACTCGCTCTTCAAACAATGTTCCACTTTAACGTGTTGGAGGAAAGCGTCCGAGAAAGTCAAGTACTGATAAGATAAGACTACTGAGTTTCATAAAAATTATTTATTTGCGTCAGTTTTGAAAAGAAGGACTTCGTATCTCGTATGTTCATGGATGTGCCACAGCATAAAGAGTTGCATATTGATACAATTAAATACATCATATGAATGCATCCGACCGTGAAAAACGAAGAACTTTCAATTCTGAGATCGACGTAAAATATAATTCACACGCTTTTGTATATCCTGAATTCTTGCACCACGTCCCGATAATTTTGTCTATTGATCTATCTTAAATGAGGATGCGGTTGCTTAAAATGGTCAGTGTCTTGAATTTACCAACCGCCAAATGATATTTACCGAGGGCACGAATCCAACATAATTTTACACGTAACACTGTACGCTTGATTGATAGAAGGTACGTTTATTTGGGAAATGATCACCGGGTGCTCCATCCTCGGAGACCCAGGGTCTGTGGGTCGATTTCAAGTTAGGGCATGAAGAGCCCCTGGGGACATTGTCTTACAAGACTAGTTCCAAACGGTCGCAGTCGTTCTGCCATCTGATTGGTGCCAGAAAATCTTTGTGTTTTTCTGCCCAATCAGAGTGAAGTGTGCTTTAGAGTCCTTTCGTGTGTTTTAACATGGACATATACTAGCAGCTCAGTTGCTCGCTATGTTTGTTTGGACCTTGCGACGGAGATTTGCTTGAGGTGAAAAGTTCAGTCTCAGCACACAATGTAAGAGAAATCGATCAGACTGTCCGCGAAAATCTAATACTTTCGCAGGTATCACTAGAGAACGTGTTTTAAAAAATTTTGCGAGGTTTGTATACAACACGATGGTTGCCGTCATTGATATGTCGCTTTAAACGTTAAACGAGATTGAAGCTTAAATCTTTCTAGATTTTTTGCATAATTTGCTGTGACTGAAATTTTGCCAATCCCGTGAAGTTATTTCGTCGCACGGGCCACGCAGGTATGTCGAGCAACTGGCGCTTTCGCCTATGTAGCTTTCTGCTTTCTGTGCGCGCCAAAATCTAATCATAGTAGTAAAGTCGTTCACAATAAGGCCAAGGTTGCAGAGAACGTTAAGTTCGTGGACGACCTCCAGCAAGTGCTAAGAGAAAGCTTAGCTGTGTTTTTGGTTAGCTAATTAAAATCTGAACAAAAGCTGATTAACGAGAACATCGTGAGAAGGAGAGATGTTTTCGGGCAGTTACCGAAGGGGTTTGGAAAGAGTTTAATCTTTCAACTGCTGTCTAGAGTGTTGAAATTCTTGAGCTCGGAAGGCCACGGATTCTCTTCTAGTCCCTTGGTCATTGTCATTTCACCTCTTCTGTCGATTGTTGAAGACTAAGTTAAATACCTTGATCATTGGGAATCGATCCGATGCTGTTTTCCATGGGAAAAACAAAACCAACGACCAAGAAATATTGGATGGAAAGGGCGGGTTAGCTTTATTGATAATGTCAGCTTAGTAGTACAGGGTCATCTACCCACATCTCATAAGCAAAAGTTTCCACGCTTAGCTTTTCTTTTTTTTCAAGCGAAGATGAGATTAGATTTTGGCACGCACAGAAAGTTGCGCAAGTACCAGTTGCTCGACATACCGACGCGGCCCGTGCGACGAAATAACTTCACGGGATTGGCAAAATTTCAGTCACAGCAAATTATGCAAAAAATCTAGAAAGATTTAAGCTTCAATCTTGTTTAACGTTTAAAGCGACATATCAATGACTGCAACCATCGTGTTGTATACAAACCTCGCAAAATTTTTTAAAACACGTTCTCTAGTGATACCTGCGAAAGTATTCAGTATAATTTCCGGTAAGATTTTCGCGGACAATCTGATCGATTTCTCTTACAAGACTGAAACTTTTCACCTCAAGCAAATCTCCGTCGCACGGTCCAAACAAACATAGTGAGCAACTGAGCTACTAGTATATGTCCGTGTTAAAACACACGAAAGGACTCTAAAGCACACTTCACTCTGATTGGGCAGAAAAACACAAAGATTTTCTGGCACCAATCAGATGGCAGAACGACTGCGACCGTTTGGAACTAGTCTTGTAAGACAATGTCCCCAGGGGCTCTTCGTACCCTAACTTGAAATCGACTCAGCCCCTGGGTCTCCGAGGATGCGGGTGCTCATGCTCGGTTTAAACCTCCTCAATCCATAGGTATCAGAGAGAATCGACGGATGAAATGAGCCACAGCGTAATAAAAAGTTACCCCACTCTTCTATTTACGTGTTCATAGTGCTGCGCTCGGCGTAATAGCGTGATGCCACAGGATATTTGGACCATGATGCTTGTGAATTAATGACGTAGAAATTCAAGCGATGCTTGACGAAAAAAAATTGAAAAAGTAGGAGGAGAGGGAGGGGGGGGGGGGTGGAGATGCATCGTCAAAGTCCGAGTTCTAAAGGGTATACTGTGTGTCTGTGTGTCTTTATTGTTCAAAAGATAAAATTACATATCTTATGTTACATCTAATACAGGAAGTACACTTTCACAAAGCTACATTATACTTAAAAACAATTCTATTAAAAAATGTATTCTTAAAACGGTTTGTGCGAATAGCGGGCATGACAGGGGATTTATTTCTCAAATTATACCTCGTGATCTTGGTCTCAGGGAAGTAGGCTCTAAGAGGATGGCTCAGGATAGTTGAAACCTTGCGACAAATTTTGTGATCTTGCGTTTTAAGTAAGTCACCTATCACTAATTTCTTAGATATGTATTTACGTTTAAAACAACGATCTAAAAACTGCTGGGCTATAGTTAGCTCTGACTCAGAGGCCCCATGCACAGATAGAGCATAAGTGATATTAGGTAGGACAATGGAATTAAATAAAACATCTACTTCTGCTTGGCTACATCCTTCCTTGCGGAGGCATCTGATAACGTATAACCCTTTATTAGCTTTACCTAACTTTTCTTTTAGGTGAGTACTGAATTTGCAGTTCGGCTGAAACGTGAGACCAAGAATGGTTATTGTACTAGTCTGAGGTATGCCAAAAATACTTTTGTAAGCCTCGGCAGTGTGACCTTTTTTATACATAATAAGCTCTTTACATTTAGTAGAATTTGAATTCATTCTATTTTGGCTTGCCCACTGTAAAAACTGATTTATTAAGTCTACAGAGTGATCTTTATAATAATATACCGGAGCAATAATCGTACAGTCATCAGCGTATTTGAAACCAAGTGTCTCGTTCCCTAGTTTAATTTCCAGATCGTTAAGAAATATATTAAACAAATAAGGTCCTGAAACACTACCCTGGGTTGTGCCCTTGTTAACTGTTTTCCAATTACAGACATGATTCCCGAAAATAACTCTTTGTTTTCTATCTCGCAAAAAACCTAACCACCAGTTTATGATATACGGGTTAAGTGGTAGACTCTTAAGTTTCTCAGCAAGGAGTTGATGGCTCACAGAGTCAAAGGCCTTACTGAAATCCATCGCGAACATCCGCACTGCCTTGCACTTGGGATCATCAAGAAACTTGCAGATCTTATTCTGTATAAGTAGCAGAGCATCTGTGCAGCTCCCTCCTTCTCTATACGCGAATTGACTATTCAACAGCTGTTCTTCTACCGGCCTTTGGGCGTGAATCTTATAGACTGCCTTTTCCAGGGCTCTTGCTATTACAGGGGTTACGTTGATCCCCCGGAAGTCCCCTCTTGCCACTGGAACATCAACTTTTGGCAGTGGGTTTATACTTGCCCTTTTCCACGATCTAGGCCATTGGTGCGTAGCGAGAGACAAATTCCATAGCTTAGTAATGATTGGAGTGAGGATCTCCGCATGGTCTTTCCACACCCAATACGGAATTTGGTCAGGACCAGTTGCAGTCTTCTTTAGAGTACTCAGTGAGTTCCATACATATCGTTCACTAATTTCCGGGACTTTCACCTCAGGACCAATTTCAAGTAACGCGGGCTCAACGTAATCGCCATCCGTACACAGGTCACCGAAATACTCGTTCAAATCTTGAGCGGTCTCTCTATCCAGCGAAACGTTTGTGGACCGCCGGCGTTGAGATATCAAGTCTACGTTTTTCCACCATTCTCTGCTCCCCATTTTGCCCTCCAGAAGCATCCTTCTGTTTTCGCCAATAACCTTCAACACATTTCTACTAAGCTCTCTATGCTTATTAGTACGTAAAACAGAGATGCGAGACCGAGTTGAAAATTTCGTTCAATCTTATTTCCACCTTTTTGAGTACGAGTGTGTCATAATCGCAAGGTATTCCAACCCGTACCCATCCTCTTTATAAGTCAGAGTTTTAGATAACAATATCTGGTTGTTCGATCTGCGCAAATTAGTTCTGACACAAGGAGGCACCACATGGTCTGTGTTATCTGAGTTGTTTCTCTATCGTCAGGATTGTGGGGCCTCGTAAATAATGCTGGAATCGCATATCTGGGTCCCGTTGAATGGACACCGCTGGAACAATTTAAACGTACCGCCGACGTTAATCTCTGGGGGACGATTGACGTCACTAAAACTTTTCTACCGCTGGTGCGAAGAGCCCGGGGACGAGTTGTAAACTTCTCAAGCGTTCTTGGTAAGTCAGGTGGGGATCTGGGGGAAACAGAGGCATAACTCTCCACTTCCCTCTTCACACATCCCTACTTTTTCTTGTTGATCAAAAACCAGGGTATCGAAGCACTTTGTGTACCAATCTTTTTGTGTACGAGTAGACTTTCAAAAGGCTCCCTAAATCTAATGTTTCGTCTCACTTTTTGTTTTGTTTCTGGCTATGTAAATCTACCAGGCAACCGTGCGGTTTTAACTTTCCAGCATTCCTTTGGTTACCGCATCATTTTAAATGTTAGATTTAATCCTGAATTTAATATTCTGACGTTTTCTCTATCCACTTGATAGGTCGAGTATCCCTAACAATGTTAGGATCTTACGCAGTGACGAAGTACGGTGTGCAAGCATTTTCGGATGCTCTCAGACGAGAGATGGATCCTTGGGGAACGAAAGTTAGCATAGTGGAACCCGGTGGATTCCGTACTGAAATTATTAGAGGAGGCAAAGGAGAGAGACAGATCCAAGAAGGATGGGATGGCTTGAGCGATGAACTAAAACAAGAATATACAGAAAAAGGTAATAACAGTGTCTATTGCAGAACTGCATTGGTGCAAAATCTTCACTTTTTTTTCCTGCTGCATGCATGTGAAAAAAAGATCAAGTTCTCACTGTGCTATGATCTTCCATACTACCGAATCAAGAAAGAGTATCATGCGATGAATATAAGAGCTGAGTTAAAGGGGCTGTTTGAGACAATTTTATGTGAGAGTAGTCATTTCAGTCACGGTAGTATGCACATAACAGCATCATTGTAAAAATTAGAAAACAGCCACATCTCAAGAGAGATTTCGCACGCGTTTATGTTAGCCCGCTAAGGTAGCCGCAGACAAACATCAAAACTTTATACTGTCTGCTCACGGACTCAGCCATGCCAAAGGGTCTAAAATTTTGCGGCCAGGAGCCCGTTTCTCGAAAGTCCCGGTAACTTAACGGGCCCGTAAAGCTGTTCTATTTTCATTCGAGATGGGGATTTCAAAAGTTTTGAAAATGATACAATAACACTATCAGCTCAAGAAACAGAAAGGACTGGTTTATGTACCAGAACCCGGTTTCAACATGGCTTCGGGCCCGTTAAGTTACCGGAACTTTCGAGAAACGGGCCCCAGGCCCCTAAAAGGAGCTGCATTTCGTAAAATAGCAAAAGTTAAGCATCACCTGATTAAACCGATAAGAATATGTCCTGAAAAGCAGCTCATAAAACCATTAGACGTCTTAGACTGATCCACTAACCTTGCAGCTGAGAGCAAACTTATGGCAAAAAAAAAGATTAAAGGTTGAATTAAAAAAATGTCAATTTGCCAAGGCCTACCACTGTTCCTCTTTTAGGTATTAAGTTTTTTTTACCAATGCGCCCTTCACCTCATACCCATAAAGTTGTCGACGCCGTTGTAGAAGCTTTGACGTCACAGTCACCACGTGACCGTTACTTGGTTGGTTTGGACACCCCGATTTATGCGTGGTTGGCAAGATTTCCACCTGTTTACGCGGATGTCATCATCAACCTTCTATCCATTAGGATCCCTCTGCCACCAAAATTTGAGAAAATAAGTGAGCTGTGAATTGAGCGGCAATAAACGTCCCTACTGAATTTAAAGCATCTGTGATCATGAAAAGGCTTGGAACTGGAGAATACTGAACACAACAACCCAAAGGGTCGAAGAACTCGTTGTTCTCAGATTGTGAGATGCCAATTTGCAAGTGCTTGTTAATCACTCCGTGTTAACGACAATCCATGATGTGGAAACGGTTCCAGATTTCAGTCTCTATGGCCGGTAACAGAAGTTTATAACCTGTACAGCTATAGCTTATAAGCTTCTGTCTGTAACCATTAGCGTTTATACCTGCATGGGTAAAGTAGCAAATTTTATGTTCTAGATTTTATTCTTTATAATTTAGACTCTCAAGTGAATTCACGAACGATACTTTTTTTTCTATTTTAAGCTAGAAAATGACACCCAGGTGTTCAGATGGGGCTTCCAAGATATTTCAGACTTCTTGTTCTACTTTTATTCAGTGATTTTTGTTCTTCCATTATGAGATCTCTGTTTTTTAACAAAGTGATGCTCTTTGTGTTGATCAATTTATTGTCAGATAGGCAAAAAAGTTTTCTGCCTTTCTCAGTGGGTAAAGCTCTCATCAAGTGTGGAAATTGAATTTAATTACCTTCCACGAGGCTACCCAAATCTTGAAAGGCATAGACTCTTGCCAAAGAAAATTCTGAATAAAAAAATACCCATAAATAGCAAATAGTTGTAATACTTAGTGACACTAGACCCATGAACTGGTTTCCACTGATTTCTATCGACAAAAAACTGACTGAGTCACAATATTTACAGAATAATATAACTAACTATTCTAAAGATCTAACTTTTATATTGAATGATCAAACAATAATATTACAGCCTGAAAAAAAAAGGTACACCCATATGCATAAAAAATCTACATATCCAATAATAGCTTAGAGCAGCAGTTATTCAACTGATGTACAACTTCTCTTTATCTTACAGAAAACAACAGTTAGTCTCACAATATTTTCAAAATTCAATGGACATCCAAGTCCGTTCTTCAAGTAAATGATCTTGTCTCCTATTATATTACCTTAGTTAAAGTCTGTTTATGAGCCTAGTGGCCCATTAGGCCGGTGCTTAACTCCGGTTTCTGTAGCACAAAGCGACTAGGAGTATTTCTACTCCCCCCTGGATGGGATGCCAAACCATCGCAGGGTTACCCCCCGCATTAAATTACCGGTACCCATTTATACACCTGGGTGAAGAGAGGCACTGTGAGAGTAAAGTGTCTTGCCTAAGAATACAACACAATGTCCCGGCCGGGGCTGACGACAAACCTGGACCGCTCAATCTGGAGTCAAGCCCACTAACCATGAGGCCCCCGCGCCTCTGGTGATTTATGTATAAACTATTGTCTTTGGTTTGTGATGAATTCTTTTCATGGTAAGTGGAACTGTTACAAGATCCATAATGAAACAATCATATCATTATATTATTTTACTTTATTTATCTAACAATTTGCCAAAGGCAGGTAAATTTACGATAGGACAAGGTTGTCCCCTACTATGTAAATTACCTTTCCCTATCCCCTACAAACCCCATGCTGAGAAATAACAAAATTAATAATTATTAACGAAAGAGAAAAAGAGAAAAAAAAACCAGTTGATCAACATGTACAAGAATTAAGAGCAATGACATTTTACACAAACAATGACATTTTACACAAACTATTTTAAAAGAACAGACGTCGTCTTGATTGAAAACAATTATATTTCCAATGTTAGAACTAACTATGATAAAATTCAAAGTGGGATCTCAGGTGTCCATGATGTGGAATTTAATCAACAAGCCTACCAAAACATGCCCCATTTCCACATTATTAAGTCATGTCTTTTAAATGAACACTACCTTTCATTGTGCTGATGATACTGTTTATAGCTAGTTTTTTTGTTCTTGAGATATTGTTGTCCATGTATATAACTGTAGCTAGGGTTTCACTGTCAAAGACCGTCAAATATTAGTATAATCCTTTGTTTTGTGTGTGTGATGTCTGTATAGTTTGTGTGTATTGACCATGATACTTTATCTGCACTATAAACATTTAATTTACTTAACTTAATCCAGATCCCTGTCATTTTTTAGCTAATTAGTTATTCTAGACTGCTGGTACCCTCTAATTACTCTTATCATTATTATTATTATCATTATCATTATTATTATTGTTATTAATCATTAAAACTTGATATAGAGTACAAAAAAGTTGTTGTTGTTGTTGTTGTTGTTGTTGGTACAAGGAGTACAAAATGATATGAGTATTTGAGGTACTTCAGTAATGACAACTGAGTTTCTGTAAATAGTTTATAGAGTTGTAATAGGTATTTCAACATAGTCTGGTAAAGGGTTAAAAATTCAGAGAGCAGAGATGGCTCAGTAGTGATAGCACTTGCCGCCTCCCCCACTACCATTGGTTCTTGTCCTTGTTCGAAAGGTTTTTCTCAGGGTTCTCTGGTTTTCCTCTTTAAAAACCATCAATCCAAAATACAATTCGACCTGAAAACATTGGGCAAGAAGAGCCACCCATTGGAATGTCCATTGCTGAATTCCCATTTTTATAACTAATCAATTTAAGAGTACTAACACAATGATCATCGTTATATTAGACTTACTATGAAAAATCTGATTGGTCGAGAGCATTTAATCAATATACAATAGCATGTGAAGTTGAAATGATAATCCAATATCAGTAGTGGATATTACAGTTATCATGTCAAGTTCACAGTCTGCTTAGTTTTCAAGCCCCTCATCCCTGTAGTGTTCTTAGCCTTCAGTTTCAGCAGATATGTCAGACCTCAAGCTCCATTTCAATAATTCATGATATATCATGCTCAACCTCATTCAAAACTCTGATTGGTCTAGAGTATACCATAAATATATGGTAGCATGCGATGTTGACATGATGACCCAATGTCTGCAACACATATTCGGTTATCGTGTAAAATTCAAAGTCTGATGAGTCTCCAAGCTCTTTGTCCATGTAGTGGACATTCTCAAACTTTTGCAAACCCAAAGAGAAGTGTTTTGTTGCAGATTGTTTAAAAAATGTGTAATAAAACAATTATTAAGTAAGGTTTTTACATGATATAATAAATTATCATGCATCTTTGTTATCTGCCTCAGCCTTCAACTTCAGCAGCTAACTCAGACCTTGATATTGCTGGTAATTCATGATATCATCCTTAACCTCATCCAATAAATGCTTATTGTGGTCTGGTTGTTAATTTTATGCCCAAAGGGCAAATACTCCTATCTCACTACAGGGTAATTATACATTTTGTAAGGTTTGCTATCACTTTACCTCTAGATGGTGATAGTTTGCCCATGAATACAAAGAATTCTCTTAATTGCTCATGGCAATCTTACAATTTTGAAACTTGGAAATATTGTTAAGACTGAAAATATTGCTTTTAGACATATAAAGTGAAGAATGATGAAAGTTCAAACCTAGCTTTACTTAAGTAATGAATAAACTTATATACCCCTGTTCCAGGGATTCTTTGCAAAAGAGAGTGAAAAGAAAAACATGTATGCAGCAAACCTGAATTTTTTAAAAAGCCACATTAGTAGGTGCCAGTTTTGTTACATCTACATTAAAATTATTCAAAGCAAAATTTGGGAATTTTAAGTCTACCTGACTAGGTTGTTGAAAGGTTGGATCCATAATGCTATTGACTGGATAATTAAATCACAGTGATCACAGTGTCTGGTCAAAAGTGCAGTATGTTTTGTGAACACTTATCACTGAATAGGGATCTATTCTTATTCTATAAGTGTTATCTGCCCTTAAACAATTGGGTCCTCCATGAAATGTTAAGTTAACTCCTCAGTCTAAGGGTTTCCCTTGTGCAGTTCTCAAAACACAACTTCTAGTGATTCAATGGTCAATTCATTGACCACTAAAAACTATAACTATTTATAGTTCACACCACTAAATTTTCTCCGGTTCTTACTGGTTTAAATCGATCACGTGACGCGATAGTGTTCATCCGTGGAGAGACACTATCAGCCCATAGTGCCTGCCCATGGAAAATAACCGGATGGATAGTGCCCGTCCACAGAAAATACCTGGATTGAAAGTACTCATCCGTGAAAAGTTTTAAATAGTTTGACGGCCGCGAAGTTAGGCAGATCGGAAAAACAGTGACTTTTCAATTCTGACAGGTATGACATATTATTTAGCCAATGTACGGTTGCGAATTATTGACATTTGTGACAAGCTGTAGGCACGGAAGAAAATTTAATGGTGAACAATAAAAACAATAGAGTGTTTATGTCTCGGAACTATCGGTCTGATAGTTGCCCCTTGGAAATTTGATGTTCTTAAAACTAACATACATCAAATTTCCGCAGGGCAACTATCAGCCGATAGTTCCTCGACAGAAACACTCTTAGACGTTTAAATAAGCCTTGCTGGTTCTGGGTGAACCAGCATATCCTAGGGAGCATTTTCAAGTTTATTCTGCAATCTGCCTCAACATCTTGCTGATGCGGGAAGCAATCTTGAGAACGTTCAGTTTTGTCTAAATGAAGACCTAGAAAACATCTTCAATTGGCTACAAGCGAACAAACTCACGTTGAACATGACTAAAACCGAATTCATGCTAATAGGGTCGAGGCAGAGACTGAATACTCTCACAGCTTCACCAACAATTAGAATGAACAATACTCAAGTGAGCCAGGTTTCAGCTACAAAATCGCTTGGTGTAATAATAGACGATAAACTCGATTGGTATGGTCACATCGAAAAACTAACGAAAAAGATCGCCTCTGGTATCGGGGCCCTAAAGCGAATTAGGCACCTGATCCCAGCATCAACCTTACATCTCATCTACCAAGCTTTAGTAAAACCTCACTTTGATTACTGTGACATTGTTTGGGGTAGCTGTGGGAAAACGCTAGGAGACAAACTGCAGAAATTGCAGAATAGAGCAGCCCGTGTGTTGACATTCTCTAACTATGATGCTGATGCAACTGAGCTACTCGAGTTTTTAGAGTGGAAAAATCTTGCACGCCAGCAGGAAATCCATAAAGCCACCATGATGTTTAGATGTCTGCACGGGCTAGCTCCAAGGTATCTATATTCAAAGTTTACGTGGCATGACTCTGCTTATGACCTCAGGGACTCTGAAAATAAGCTTAATGTTCCACTACCGCGCACTAATTATTACAGAAAAAGCTTTAGCTACAATGGCGCCACATTATGGAACAGTTTACCACGCGATATAAGGAACACAGAGTCTCTGGGGTTATTTAAACGTAAGATCAATGACATTTTTTAAGTCTAACGCACGGCATTCACGGAAAACAGCTTTAGTGTTATAGTATGTAGTTTTAATTTTAAATATCTTAGCGTATGTGATATGTATTTTTATAGGCTGATGAATTGATCGTGTCTAAATAAAGATTACAATACAATTGCTCCCAAACATTTAACCTGCTTAGTCTCCATGTAGTGGAACATTTTGCAGGGAAGAAATTGAACTCACAAGGATAAATTATACCGTCCCATAAAATTGTTGGAATACACAGAGGAAATCTGGTTCTGTAGAATTATGCTCATAGTACATTAACCCCCAAAAAAACCCTTCAATTGTATTACCCATAGTAATGTAACAACTTAATTTTTTCATTCTCAAGATTGAAGGAAAAACCTCCACTGGTAGTACAAGTTGCCATTAAAATTGGGAAAATGTTTTGTGTTATGAAGATTTAAAGTCTGAAAAATTGGAAATAAGAACCGAAGTGTACAAAAACTGTAACAAGCATAATTTATCAATGGGGACTGTGAATCGAAGCCAACTGTAATTAACTGTAGTTTTCAAGGTGGTCACGGGTAACAGCTGTCGCGAAGTTTTATAAGTATGCTTGTAATGGGGACTTGTTTAAGCAAAAATTGTAAGTTTTCATCAATATTTGTTAAGAGGAAATGAATGACAGCTCAAGCTAAACTCACACGAGTCAATATCCTGCATTAGGTGAAAATAAACACGGACATCAGCGACCCGCTTTATTAGGTAAACAGGAAAACTGCGCGTTTTTCCAGAACCCTTCTGATGATATTGCTCCATCATGTCTATGACTAATTACTTTGTTAATTTCCTCTCTTTCTAAAACTTTCTCAGCAATCACAAAAGGTTTTTTTTCCGCAAAAAGGTTTAAGGGGTGAAAGGTGACCGGTGACGTGATTATACATGTGGTAATTTCCACTGGTTTCATGCTTAATTTTAGAACTGTCACCTGGTCCTGATAGTTTTGACGACTGCGAAATTGAATGTTTCAGAAATCAATATACAAATCCATTGGGGTTGAATGCTGTTGCAAAAATACAGACGCTGTTGTAGCCCTTCCGCATGCGAAACTGTGTCGTGAATCAACATTTCAAGCACCACCCATTCGGCGTGACAACACAGCAGCCAACGTGGGGAGTTTCAGCGATTTTTACACCCAGGATGGTTTTTGTCTTTTTAGATAAGAAACAGAAACATCAAAGCACATTTTAAAAGTTTAACTTTTTAAGCTCTTCCGCCCAAGCACCTCGCGCGGTGTGTGAATATCTCCTTTAATCTAAAGCTGGCACAAGCGTTCATTTGTTGCTGAATCATTCAATTCAATCCCCTTGCCGGAGTACACCAAGATAACATTTTAGGATGTTTCACCTGTCATTTTGGGGTCGACGGTAAATTTTTTACCCTTTGTACTCGATGGAACTAAAACATAAAAATCAACTTCTCATGTCCTGAATATCTCTTGCCTTATTATAGTGAGTAGCAGGAATAGAGCTAAATTGTATGTTTTTTTTTCCGCTAAGATTAAGTTGTCGCACAAACGTGTCAGATGTTAAATCGGTACCTCAGTAATGAGTACTCTTTGTTGATCCTCTTTATCATTCTTCCAAGTAAGAGTTATAGTTGTGTTTTCCCAGAAGCGATACTTGGGAGGTTCTTTACTTCCACGTAATAAATTCATAGATCATGTTAAATTGATTACACTTAAAAGGTCGACTTCCCATTTTGTATGGTATGGATTTTTAACAAAGAAAATAAAAGGAACAATATCATAGCCCCAACTCACTCAATTGAGTCAGGAAAGGAAGTCAATCTAAATTCTGAGTCAACCGGAAGGATCATATTGCATTTAGATTTGCTTGAACGTGTCTCGCATATGTTCACAGGGTCTCGAACGAGGATCCTACTATAGAAATATTTTTCTCAGCCTGGAAGCAAGTACCGTCGTAAAGTGCTAGAACAGTTCGTGTGGTCAGCAAAGGCATGAACATATCGACCACGAGGTTACTCCTCCTCTTAATGACGGGATGTTTCTTGAATAGAGTGAAGAGCTACCAGTGTAGTGCGACTGGTACTAACGGAATAGCTGCCTGCCAATGCAACTTCATGGAGGCTTGTGATGCACAAGGAAACCCGAATCCAAACTTAGCAGACTACTTGCCAACAGGTGTGGATCATTTCGGGCATAGCGAGGGAGGGCGGCGAAACCTGGCGTATTTGTGTGAAGGTGTGGGTGCAGTAGGAATTCTGTATGATTGCAATAACCGAATTCCTCTCTATGCGGCCACCGTGATCCATGGAGCCCAGTTAACAGGAAAGGATGGTGGTCGACCACCCAATTACTTTTCACAAAGCAGGTTACTCGATGACCGTTTTGAACAAAAAAAAGGTGATTACAAACTTTCTTCAAAGCGAGAACTTTGCTACAAAAAAAAACCAAAAGGGAAATATTGGGTTGAAAAGAAATGGTTATTTGTAAGGAGACTCAGAAAACGTACGCGTTTTAGGACTCGAACCTGTCCTAGAGGATCGGCAGTCAAAACATCAGTACACCGCGGACACTTGATTGCCTCACTATACGGCCGTGGAGATCAAGCCAAGAAAAGAGCAACTTTTACCTACACGAATGTTGTGCCTCAGTTTGGAGATTTTAATTCGGGTCCTTGGCGAGTCTGTGAAAAAAAACTTATTATGTGGGGAAATCAAAACTGTGCTCTGGTGAAAGGAGCAACGAATGTTCGGTTATTTGTCGTAGTTGGTGCTATTCCATCAACAGTAAGTGGAGTCTCGAATTCGAGATATTTTGGCAAAATGGGGTTCAGCGACTACAAAGACTACGATAAAGACGATTACCGGGTCAACGTGCCTAGTGACATGTGGACTGCTGCCTGCTGTACTTACAGCGTTGAAGGAACATTGAAATATCGCAGCACGGCCTTTTGGAGGGAAAACAATCCGGGAAATGCAAAATGTAAAAAGGCAGACGTAGGCTCCTTAACGAGTCTGTTGTCCAGAAGAATTCGCGGTAGGACCGTGAGTTTCAATTTATTTCCGCAAACATCCCAGTGCAACAATAGGCAAAATTATATCCGTCTACCGTGACAGACACTTGTCACAGCGAACATAGATTAAGAAAGGTCACCGAGAGCTTAGAGGAAGCTTACTAAATTTCAGCCGAGAGCTAAACATCTTATCTTTCAGACGGGGGTCAAGTTCATCAAGAATGTAAAAACATCAAGGCTTAAGATTATGCATGAACTCACTTTTACAAAGAGCAATCTTCACAGATATAAGCTTTTCAAATTCGTTAGTGGGTTGAAAAATAAATTTTTGGGCAGTTAGATGCTTAACTTTTATGTCTCGATTCGGTCTACTATACTGCATTTGGCAACATGTATCTCTGATCTTAATTCAAATTCCATGAATGAAACAGATATATGACAAAGTAAATAAGTCTTTTATTTGATGTAAAAAGATCAAAGAATAAAATTGTTGTTGTTAAACCGTTTTTTATTGCTTATTATGGAAGAAAAATCGTACATTCAACGCTTAACACATGCATATGTTACGAGCTATAGATATAGCCTCCTTGACCAAAATTTTTGGGCCCAGTTGCTCATCAAGGTTAGAAAGTACGTGTATCATTCAATGCACATGAGCTGTTCGATTGGTTTGGTATTCAAGGTGGTCACCAGCTGTCGAGAAATTTTAAAGTAAGCGTGCAGTGGTGACTTGTTCATGTGTAATTTATAATTTTTCATCAATATTTGTTAAGAGGAAATTAATGACATCTTAAGCTAAAACATACGAGTTAATGTTCTGCATTTTGTGTAAATAAACACGGACATTAGCAGTCCGCCTTTATCATATAAACAGGAAAAATACACCTTTTTCCCCGAACCCTTTTGACGAAGACATGGGATGTGCTCTATCACGTCTATGAGAAAGGCGGGTGATTATTTCAGTATCGGCACGAATTACTTTGTTAATTTCCTCTCTTTCTGAGAATTTCTTAGCAATCACAAAAAAGGTTAAAGGGGTAAAAGGTGACTCACTTTGTAGATGTGCCAAATTTCTCTGGTTTCATCCTTTTGAGGGTGAAACTAAACCATGAAAATCAACTTCTCATGTCCTGAATATCTCACGCACAATTATAGTGAGTAGCAGGAATAGAACTAAATCATAGAGTTGCTCTCTGCTAAGATTAATTGTCGGACAAATGTGTCAGATGTTTTAAAACTAGTACTTCAGTGAAGAGTACTCCTTTTTGACCCTCTCTATAGTTCTGTTTTCCCAGAAGCAGTGCTTGGGAGGTCCATTAATTCGGCAAGAGTGTTACCACCGCCTGAATTCATAGATTATGTTTAGTTGATTACACTAAAAAACATCGACTTCTCATTTCGTCTGGTATGGATTTGTAACACAGGAAAAAGAAACAAAAGGAATTTGTAGCATTGTCCCAACTGACTCAATTGACATATGGTTCCTAAATCCTCTTTCGTAACAGTTACTACATTTTTTCCTTATCCGATAAGCTAAAAAGTACGGGAAGTACTTTGACGTCTTCCTTGGAAAATTCTTTCTCGTACACTGTTTCGACGTCTTCCTCTCTTTTCACGAATTTCCCCGTAATTAAGATGATCTTTCCATGAAGGGAGATGAAAGGTGGTCATTTGATACAGTTCCAACAGGTCTCTAGTCTCATGTCAAAAAGGTTTACTGTTTTGTTAACTCCCATGGTAAACAAAGATGGGTCTTAATCGAAGTTTTCAGGTGTTGGCGGCATCAGTTGCACTTCCTTCGTCATTACAGCAAAAACACAGAATCTTGGCAAGTAAAAGCACCTCTTAGAGACCTCCCTGACAAGCCATCAGTCATGAACACGGCTGGAAGATACCATAACACGTTTGGTCGACTCTCCGATTAATAGATAAAACAGCAGGTAATTTATTCAGAATTTGTCTCTATTTCACACGGTAAGGAAAACTACAGACACAAGGTATGACTTGATAAGGCTATGTTGAAAAACGGGTGCCAACTTTAAAGAACATTACAAACCCTAGTAGCCCGAATTAGGAAACTGGGTACAATTTAAGAACTAAAAGGAGTTTACGCATTACTTTAGATGATAAGGAGACAAAAGCGGATTATACATTGGACAAAACTTCATTAAAAATCATATCATGCATCATTCAAGAAACTGAACTTTTCTTTCCGTCCTCAGAAAAAATAACTCTAGGCAAGCAAAATATGAAGCAAAAGGTAAGTAAGAGGCGTTATTCACATTACCCCTTCAATTCTCTTTGTATCCCGCTGAGAACACTTTTCCTCATGCTTAACAACCTTTATTTTCAAAATTGCCTCATTACAGTCATTTTTCTACTGTGCGCTCGTCAGAGCTTCTTATTTTCGTGTTAAGTCTCCAAGCTACTTAACCCTTACCCAACACCTTTCAAAATGATAGCCTTTCAAGCGAAGAGATATACAAATCCTTAGCATGGTACAATTTCTAACTAATTTCTCAATATTGTTGCTAAAAATATTTTATTGGAGAAAAACTTTACTACGCAGGGAAGCCATGCTAGAGATGACCAGAAATATTTGGTTCCTGTCGCCGGCGCAATATTCATGCTCTTGGTTCTTCCAAATACGTCAGGATCACCCCTGAGGTGAGGTAGAATTCCATTCTCTTTAAAGGATCCTTACACGTCTTCTTTAAATTTTTAAAAGTGAAAATGGCTGAGGGAGTGATTACCGTAGTGTGTTTATGCTGTCGGTGGAATAACATAGAGTTTGAGTTTCGAATTTAACAGGAATCACATGATAAGAGTTTCGTCACGTCGGACGTCATCAGGAAAGACAATTAACTCATTATTTCTCCTTTTGTAGATCAGGACAGCCAGGTCTTTCATATTTATCGCTGGGCCAAGGCGAAAAAAGTAACCCTGGGGTATTTGATTTTGGTAAGGAACTGTTTAAAGTATTGAAGATAACGTGTACTTACCATAATGGCTGAAGCTGTTTTCCTTCTTACCTCCCTTCCTCTCTCCTGTCTCCCTCTGTCTTTCCTCGTTCCCATTTTCCCTCACGTAAACTCAATGACCATATATATTTCTCTTAGACTTTCTCAAAGTCGTTCGCTTGGTTTTCTGTTCTGGTGTGGTAGGATCAGAACGCTCCCTCGGCTCGGCTCGGCTCGCTCGCGCTTCGCGCTCACTGTCGCGCTACGCGCTCAAAAGCGCGACTTGTGAGCAAGTCTATATTTCTCTTTGAAAACGGTCCCACTGTATTTATCAAGATTAACAGGCTCAGAGATTCACAATCCTCTACATGACATTCTCAGGTGTCAGATTGGACAATGATTTACAAGACTGTAATGGAACGCAATGGAAAAAGACCTTTCCTGATCTGGATTTTGCACTTCTTGGATACGACATCCTGCACGGTGATCCCAATGCTGAATGTGACCCAGGGTTTACGCATCCTATATTCAAGGCTGATTATTCCGAACGAAGACAAAGTGCGGATTGTCGTTACAGTGTCCCAGTGGGTCTGACAGTGTACCCCTGTCAATCGTGCTTAGTGTCATTTGAGTCCAAACTTGTCCGAAATAAGCAAGAAATGTCAAAACACCTCGGAGCTGCAGCAAAGTTGGAAGGTAAACGAGAACTTAAATTCAAATTGTGAGACTGCAATCTTAATTCCTTGTTTTAAAACGAATCGTTTCTCATTGTAATTAACTACCAACCTATCTCAGCAAGCGCACTGAAGCTAGACAAGCTAGGGTGTTTGAAAGATACAGTGAGAAGTAAAAAACATTTCTTAGAGAAAACACCAGGTACAAATAAGTATGGAGATAAACGTGAATATCGGGATAGCAATATCCCAGCACCTATTTTTAGGGGTTCTGTAACTCGAATTTGTTTTTCTCTAACGAAGTAGCACCTCAGGTGTTTTGTTTCTTTCGTGTTTTCACTGTTACATCTCTAAATAGTCTCATTGCGGGACGTAGTGATGACAATAGTAGAACTGAAAACGTTTTTGTTGTGTCAGGGAAAATAAACAAAAGTACCGCCAGTACCGGACAGCGGTACATTAGTTATAGGCATGCGTGGTCTCGGGCCCCACGCGGTTCTACTTGAGCAACGACTTGAGTCTGTAAGCCTGCTCGTTCTGTATTCGTTCAACCAGTCGAATTAAAGCCTCAGTTGTGTTACGAATCGTGTCATCGACTTATTTCTTTCCTCCTAACTGGCGCTTTCAGATCAATGTTTTGTAGGCTCTACTCCCAGATACATTTATTTGGACATTTACAGCCTTGCCTTCCCTTTCAATGTCTCAGTGTTCTATAGGGGTGTCCCAACTAATGATATCTGACATAACTTAACTGGAATAATGTACTGACGCTAAACCCAAGAGTTAAAAGAGTTAGAAGAGTTAACCATGGTTGTTTAACACTAAGTACATTTATAGTTCACCACTAAATTTTCTCCGGTTCTTATTGGTTTAAATCGATCACGTGACGCGATAGTGTTCATCCGTGGAGAGACACCCTCAGCCCATAGTGCCCGCCCGCGGAAAATACCCGGATGGATAGTGCCCGTCCGCGGAAAATACCTGGATTGATAGTACTCATCCGTGAAAAGTTTTGAACAGTTTGACGGCCGCGAAGTTAGGCAGATCGGAAAAACAGTGACTTTTCAATTCTGACAGGTATAACGTATTATTTAGCCAATGTACGGTTGCGAATTATTTACATTTGTGACAAGCTGTAGGCGCGGAAGAAAATTTAGTGGTGAACAATAAAAACAATAGAGTGTTTATGCCTCGGAACTATCGGTCTGATAGTTGCCCCTTGGAAATTTGATGTTCTTAAAACTAGCATATTTGCCCTCGAAGCGAAATATTTGTTTTAAGAACATCAAATTTCCGCGGGGCAACTATCAGCCGATAACTCCTCGACAGAAACACTCTATCGTTTAAGTAGAGCCCCATGATGTTTTTTATTTCAATCATTTAGGTGGAGGCTGGGGATTTCAATTCTCTGCCAGTGCAAGCTATAAGAGAGATGTGGCTGAAATGTCTTCTGGAGAGTATGTGCGCGTAATTTCCAGTGCACAGTGCCAGTACTACCGCAGCCATATTGATCTCACGAGACCTCCACCGTTTCATCCCGGTTTTATTGAGTGGGCAACAAAACTAGCTGATCCGCGGGCTACAGATGGTGATGTACTACAGTTCGTCAAATACTACGGAACTCACTTCTTCTCAGACGTTACATTTGGTGCAAAGTTCATCCAAAGCCACAAAATAAGTCAGGCGGCTCTAACGACCCTAAGGAAAGAATCCATCAGCGTGGAGGTCCAGGCGAGCTACTCAGGTTTATTTAGCATCGGAGGAGGATTTTCCATGGACAGCGATCAAAGAAACGCCGCCTCAAAGTTTATGAAAAATGTACAAACCACAACCATCACTGTTGGATCCTCCCCACCCAGCAATGGAGACGCGATGACTTGGGCAGCGTCTGTTCAATCGAACCCTGTTCCAACTAAGTACACTCTTACGGGAATAGAAGATCTGTTTACTGATCATTTTACCAGACATCTTTCTCCCAAAGTTAACTACGGTAGACTGAAGAAGAGATTGGCGAGTGCTGCATATAAATACTGTCAAGTTTTGAAAATGCAGGGAAAGGTCTCCTCGTGTAAAAACAGCTATAACGTTGGAGGAACTGACATTGGATTTACACAGAAAGGTTTCAAATCCTTTTTGTTGTTTTGTGTTCACAATGCCACTCCTTTTTAATCTATACTTTTATTCTATTGCATCGTTAAATTCAGTTCAGGTTGTACTTTTTCCTACACAACACAAATCACAGATTCGGTAATTATGTCGAACGAATTAAGAGTACAATTTCTCGCTACATTTCAAAGCCTTTTTCTATTGATATTCACATTTAGTACAATTTCTGTGGCTCTGTTTATTTATCTGCAACAATGTGCTGTACTACTATAGTTCATGTGTTCTTATCGTATCCAAGACTGAGAACTATGCGTTGTTTTTTTCGTCGCTTTAGTACGTTCTCATTGTCCACCATTTTTCTTGGCTTTTCAGGTTACAAATACATCCGTGACGTAGACAGAGTCACTTGCGAAGAGATTTGTTTAGATGACGTAGATTGTGTGGCGGTTGAATTCCGTAATTTTACGTCAACCATTTGCAGTTTCTTCAAAGGTGATGTTGTTAGTAGAGTGGTAACCCGACAAGGAAGTCAAATTATAGTTTTCTTATCACAGCTGGCAACCAACAAGAAGGTCCTCCCGCTAGAAAAGGCAAACTTTCGAGGGTACGCATTTAAGGCCCCTAGGCATGATAAGCCGCAAGATTGTCGGCGGCAGTGTGAGGATGAACTCGAGTGCGACGCCTATTCGTGGAATTCATCGAGGAGCCTGAAGTGTTCTCTGTTTTTAGCTAAACATATCACAAATATCCGATATTCTTCAACATCCCAGGCGGCATTTGTACAAAACAAATAATTTAGCCTAATTATGTCTGCACTAAGTCACTTGCTACGCAGATTTTGAATTTTTGCTTGCAGCATTTAGGATTAAGGTAGGCTGTCTAGAGACAATATTTGAGACCGCAAGTATCCCGCATTAGTTAGAACTCGGTGGCCAGCCAGACTCAAACTATGCAGAAATGCATGCCTCCTAAAGGAAATAGGAGACGTCTCCACGCAAGATGTAGCCGCATTTTTTCGTTGACAGTGCGAGAAAAGCACCAACTCAGTGTGATAATTCTACAAGTCAATTAGCCTAGGCATCTTTTTGTCCTTCTAAAAACAATGAGACTGAAGAGCACCGAAATAAATTTTCTTTTCTACTCTCTTGTTATTGACCTTTAACTCGGGCAATAAGCTATGTGCACGCAATAAAGATATTATAACTGGCCTGACGTTAGTCTGGGTCTGGGTCTATTACTAAGCGAATTGCCGCGATTCTTTCTTGTTGACTGGTTACTAGAAATAAGAATTTTTCATATCATAAAAATAAACTACAAAGTAATGTAGTCCTTCCTTCTTATTGCTTCTGTGTTTAGTTGTGTCATGCAAAGAAAGACATTACTATAACAGCATCTTCCACAAATCAACCCACGCTTCGTCTCAAATTATATGGAAGATTTTGCCAAGTGTCGCGAGCAACAGAATGATTGGTACCTGATAGGAAACGTTGACGAAAGGGGAACAGTGGTTTGGAGGGGGAAAGAGAAATTGGCCGCTTAACTTCATGGTATTGTGGGCAGGAGGGTCTCTTCCCGTCCTTATAAGTTCTCTTTAGTTTTTGGATTTTGTCGCATCTGATTTTGTTGTGTTGATATTCGATGTTAAAGAAGGGACTATCGCTAAGGTCATAGAGAGTGGCATTCAATCAAAAGTAAAAGTCACAGTTTGATTATGAATGTGGTATATGAGAACGGGATTTAAGCTGATTTAAAAGGACGACTTGACTCCTTTATAACCCATGCATCTTGAGATAACGCTTTAGTCCATGATATTTCTCGCTTCAACTGCAACGTTTCTTGGTCAGTCACTACATGACGTCCTCAGCAAGCGTATCCCGTATCTCTG
The DNA here is from genome assembly GCF_964205215.1 of Stylophora pistillata. Taxonomy (NCBI): domain Eukaryota; kingdom Metazoa; phylum Cnidaria; class Anthozoa; order Scleractinia; family Pocilloporidae; genus Stylophora; species Stylophora pistillata. Next base: position 28,521,807 of record NC_142519.1, on the reverse strand, counting down.
AAGAACGAAAACGGGATAAAATGTTTTCCGTTCTATAAGTTGACCCTATTTCGAGACCAAATTTTTATGTACGACCAAAGAAGTCTAAATTCAGCAATCTATTCTTCTAACGGGTGTGTCGCCGTCAACAGCTATCAATGTCAACAGCAATAAAGTGATCCACCAACTCTTGGTCGACGGATGCCGCACTTAAAAGGTGTGCCTGTTTACCTAAATGTGGTTAACTTCTATTTTTTCTTTTTGTTTTTGGAAGGGATACTCGATATTTTCATTAAAAATGTTGATTTGAGCATAGGTAGACCACACTCTGTGTTCGTGGTTAATAACTGTTGACTTGAGACGAACAAAATCTAACAGGATTATGATTAAAGCTCTGAAAATAGAGCACTTAAATTACGTCTCGGTCTGAATATCTCGATAAAATTAAATGAAATATTAATTAATCGACTCATTTGTGGTATTTTGTGGCCCTCAGCATGCTTCAAACGGAATACTGAAGCTGTTCGGCACGAAGGTCAACTTTAAATTCTGAAAGCGGAAATCATGGAGGAATCCACCGCGAGATTACTTTTCTTTGTACTGATCGAGTATCTTCTGCATTAATGGCGCTGCGCGTTTGTGACGTCACAAAAATTTGACCCCCCAGAGCGATTAGGACAAACAATCAAGCTTCTCGAGTAAAGGAATATGGGCGATGATGCGCCCATCTGTAGTTCAAACGTCTCTAAAGCTCGTATTTTAAATAAAAACGACGGTGTTCCTGGCTCAAAGTTCGAGCAAGACCCAGAGAACAATACAAACACAAATCGAAGCGTTGGTTAAAGTGTAGAGGCTTGAAATTAAGCGGAAAACGAGCAGACCTCATCCCACGTGTTCGTGAGTGCCTCAAGTCGGGAAAACATTATGTACTTGATTCAAGTGAAATGGGAAAATGGCTTCAGGCGAAGATACTAAAGGAAAGTAAAGTCGATCGCGTGAACTTAAGGATCTAACAGTTCAATGTAAAAAGGGGGTTGACGGGCCGCCTACACGACTCCCCAGCGCGTGTTTAGAATAGCCTATTCAAAGTTTGGCTCTCACGAGTATGTCTTTGAGTGATCGCCCTCTTTTGTAAGATACGAGTGGCGGATTTTTTTATAGTTCGCTCAGTACTAGTTGTCTTTCTATCAAATGCCAGTGTCTCATGAGAATTTGCTTTAGGTTTGGCACTGATGGTTGGTATTGTGTAATAAAAGGCAAGATTCGTTAGTTCGTCTTCGGTTTCTGTTGAAGAGCTAGTTTCCTGTTTTTGAAATTAACCTCTGAGAAGGTTGTGTTAATGAGGGCCTCTGGGTAGCCTCTCTTTCGCAAATGCGCTTTGAAATTTGAAATTTTCTCCTCGAATATTGTTTGAGAGGAGTTTGTTCTGAGAAGTCTAAGGGCCTCTCCTTTTATTAAGCCTTTCTTAACTCATTGTGGGTGACAGGAACTATAGTGTGTATACTGAAATGTCTGAGTTTGTTTAAAATGAGTACGCAAATCAAGGATTGCGTCCTTTTCGAATCGTTCGCCTTTGTAGATGTAGGTGTCCAGGAATGTTGTTTTCTCATCGGAAATTTCAGCCGTAAATTTTATTGTTGGATGATGATTGTTTGCTTTTTCAATGAAACGTTCTATTGTTGCTTTGTTTGTACTCCATAGCGAGATGTCGTCTATGTAACGTTTCCAAACAAGCGGTTTGAAAAGGCTTTTGTCAAGGATTTCAGTGTACAGCACAAATATAAGTATTGCAGTTAACACTATCAACTGAGAAATTCTTTCCAGAACACGCATTTACCCAGCGTTGACAAAGTTCCAAGTCATGCTTCGGCTTTGGGAACGGTATGAAGGCTTTCCGACCGTTTTTAAGCATTTCTTTAAGCGAATCTGGCAATCTTTATCTTGAGTCATTTTTACATGTACCCCAAAAGCAATGCCTAGTTGCAACCATTTTAGAAAGTTAGAGCATTTTTTTATCGAAAATAGTCTTGCTTCTGACACGTTTCGCATACAACTCCTTGTAAAGACTCCGAGTGTTTGTCCTAAACCAGCGGAGGGTCCAAAGATGACATATCTATTTTTAGACCTGGCGCGCAGCGTCATTAGCCGGCCAGCAGTGTGGTAAGATTGACATCGATGGTTTCCAGTGCAATTTGAGGAGGTCTGTGACGAATATTGAAAACCAAAGTCCACCTGGGCTCAAAACTTGCAAACCAGTATAGATCAGTTCGGGCTCGTCGACGGAGGACACACTAAAACTTGGCGTATGTCTGTGAAGGTGGCGTAATGGCCATTCAGTTATGAATACAACAACCGAATTCCTCTTTCTGCGGCCACAGTAATTAAAGACACCCAATTATTACTACGTGACTCCGGGCGTTGACCACTCGTTTGTTTTAGAAGAAGCAGTCTAAGATGGCTATATCTTAACTTTCAGCGAGCACGTGAATATAACTTCCGATTAAAAAAAAAAACAACAAAACAAGGGTTTTGCTATGCATCGAAGAAAGGAGGAGACACGAGGTACCTCGTTGACCATGACTGAGTTATTTCAAATGGACACAGAAGCTGTTTTCGTTTGAATCTCCAGAATCGACTCTGGAACACCGACGAAGAAGCGTGCATTTGTAACTATTTGCTCAAATGCATTAACGGGTCTTTGCATTTCCCCAAATCGCCGTTGGATTTCCCGTGAGTTATGTAGGTAACCAATAAAACATTGAATTTGAAACAATGTAACCTGAAGCACGTCGTAAAAATGGATGAATACTTAATACTCAACTTACTCTTTAAACTTTTAATCAAAGGACAAGTTTCGGTCACGAATAATTTTAGTCTCGTCACTTGCATCCGCATCAAAGACAAAACTTTAAAGCTGCCAAATTCTGTCAAAAGCCTGATCTCCACCTAAGACTGCCCAGCATAGTTAGCCAATGGATTCAACGAAGGTTATAAGACATATTAGAACTGTTGGCATCAACAGCCCCACTGGAATTAGTAGGAGGGAAACCTCTACCCAGGAATCATTGCGGTAGGAGTACTAGAAACAGAACCAGTTGCAGCAGTAATACGTTCGCGAAAAGTAGGAAGCAAACCACTTCCTGCTGCTTCAGCTGAAGGACTTTAAAGGACAGGACCAGTTTCAGGAGCTTTATCATTACACCTCTTTCTTGATGACATAATAGTACTAGGCCTACAACAGGTAAGAAAATGTTGATGATAAAAAAGGAACAAGTAGGGGGGGTGGGGGGGGGTGGTGAATACCAAAAAAATTGTGACTCTTGCTTTGGCCATAATAAAATTTATTAAAAACTGGATCATTGGATAATGCAATTCAAGATTTTTTATTGGCTTAGCTATTATGGTATATGAGTCAATATACCACTATCTAATATCTTTACATTGTAACATCCGGTTTCTTCTTAGAAAATAAAGTCGAGAAGATTTGTCTAATATCTTGGGGGCGTTTTTTTTTAATAAAACAATTATTCCACTCGCGCTTGTTGGATATAAGATGATTATAGCCAACTCGGCGCTACGCCCCTCGTCGGTTATCTATCATCTCATATCCAACAAGCACGAGTGGAATAATTGTTAAGTATCAAAGGGTCCCTAACTTCACTGAATATCAGATATTCTACTTAACCAGTTTAATGTGAACACAAACAAAGACTTAGCATAGCACTAGCATGGAGGCCCCACAGAGTCTGACCCAATGAGTCAGACCGGCTCCTAACAGGGAGCCATAATATGAGCTTTTACACTCCGTAGTCCACCCCACATAAATTAGCCCAATATTGCTAGTCGAGAGTATGTTGCTTTTGTTGTGTATGATGTGCATTACATATTGGTTACAGATGCAACAATTGTTTTTTGTTTTTATCACGTAGGTTGTAATCTGCATTCAATCATAACAAATTAAAATTTCATATGAAAATAAATGATGTTTTTATGGGCTTGGTGATCAGAATAGTGTACGATGACAGCAGAATAATCAGAAACAGCGCACATTTGCGGATTGATACAAATTTGATCTAATAAACTGCCCGCTGATAGAAATGTTGGAGTTTATAATTTGAGTATATATCCACATCTATCCATCATTTCTTGCAACCCATTGGCAAACGTTGCGCTTTGCTTTTGATATAGTAAAATGAGTAGTGTTTTTCCCTTTTGTGTGCTAGTGCTAAAGATAACAGATTTAAGTACGTTCACGGAAGAAAAGTATTCCTTATTTTAAATGCAAACTGTATTTCTAAAACATAATGCTAAACTTGAGTACTTGTATATACTGTCTTGTCTAAATAGTTCAAAAGAATGAAGTTTACTTCTAATGTCATCATCCAAGTCAGTTGGTTTAAGTTGTGTTTCTGTGAGTAACAGCACATCTGACTCAAAAATCCTTGCACCATGTTTTAAATCAATACTGGGTTTTCGAAGTGATATAATATTCCGGAGGGTGATAATTATAACTACTGGTGAATCATTTTCAAAAGTATTTTCTGTGAACTGGTATGACTCAGTGATGTCAAGAGATGTCTCTCTGAACCTGGCATTCTTTATGTACTCAAGGATGACAACAGCGTTTTCTAATGTCAATCTAACGTCAATCTAATGTCACTGTGGACAGTGCATGCCCATGCTAATGTCAAAGGTAATTGAATTCTTTGTATTACCTATCAAAGCTGAAGATCCTGCTAAGCGCGTAACACACGGCAAAGCCAATCACCACACAGCAAAACACCCAATTCAAACTCAACGGATGGAAGAGGAAGAAGAAGAGATTTAAACTTTCTCTTATATAATGTATAAGCGCTTAATTGCATGTAATTTAAAAGAAAAACTGGACTCGTAAAACAGTTTAACATTCGATCATAGTTGAACAGCTGTCCTTGCAAATCTAGTGAAAATGTTACAACAAAAGAGAGCGCATCCACGTGGGTCAAACTCATTTTTATTCAGGAAAGAATACATTTAGAAAAAAATTTCAAAAGATGGAATTGCTGCTGGTCTAAAGGCATGCAATTTGGGGGTTTAAAATCAGTGCGGATTGGTTTGCCGTAATTTTCCTTGATTAAAAAATGTGTTCCATGTTATCGGTTATGATTAGTGGTTTAGATGAACTAAGATAGAGGTCATCCACAAGGCATTGCGCGCCTTGTCCTTGAAATTTCCAATGTGGTCTATCACCCAGGTGCATAAGAAGGATTTTTTCTGGGTAGTTATTTTAGTGGTTTCTCGCAATTGTATTGAGAAATTTTTGCTTTAACTAGAATCGTCGATGACATCTCGCTTTCCTTCACATCGCTGGAAGACCTACAGCTGAGGAGCAGACGAAAAACTCCAACCTGTGGAATGATAGGAAGGATAGTCCCAGCATCAAAGCGATTTCAACTTCTGCCTTCAGAGATAAGTTCTGACCATTGAATTTCCTTTGCGATTTGATCATGTGCGTTGGTTTTGAAGAAGGTGCCATTTCCCCATTAGTAAGTTCTTGAGCTTTGATAAATCCTGATGATATTGTGTTTAAAAATGCAATATTTTCTACTGTGTTCTATTTTCTGTTTTTTAGTGACCCTTCTCTGGGAGAGTTGATAATTTCAGACATATATTTCTCTAGAACGTCGTCGTGAATCCTCTATTCCCTTCTTTGATTGTATTTTGAAACTCTGTATGTTTTTATTTATCGTAGAGCGCGTCGGATTTGTTCTTAGGATGCGTAACGCATCTCCTTTTGCAAATCCTTTCTTTACATCTGGTAAAAAGTGTTGACAGGCTGGCACGACTCCTGCCCGGCGTTGAGTACAATATGAACAATTTTCTCCGCAGTTGCTGTATGTAAACAAAACAGAGGCGTGGTTGACTAGTTCTCCACATGTTGAAGTCGTATTTGTAATCACACATATCAATGTCTTATCATTGGCTGTCTATCTTGTGTCTGCCATCCTGACCGAACAAGCTTGGTCAACATAACTGTTTTTATAGCACAATAAACACATGAGAGTCGTTTATGTTTTCTTTGTTTAGACAGTCCTCTTCCGCTTTTGCAACTCTATCACCGATTACGAATACTTTGTATTCGACAGATGAAGCTTTTCAGTTTAACTATAAACGAATTTAACTCAAGGGAAAAGGTTGTACTACCCTGGGCTAACTTGATGATAGAGTCTACCTACCTCAGTCATTCGTAAACTGTACAAAGTGATAGATTTGCACAAAGCGATTATCATTCTTGATTCGGCTGATTGTTGACTAGCTATCTTTTGCCAAGCAATGATTACCGCTTCACTCTCGCGGAGTCTATTTTTGCTTCCCCCTGAGAAGCAAAAGAAAAGAGACCTGGGCTCATTAGTTTTCCAAACTCAATTTTCCACACCGAACAAAAACCTTAAAGTCATAAAGCGATATATACAAATATTATGTCAACTATAATGGAACTAGTTCTTCTTCTTGCATATTCCAATTTGCCGTTTGGCGACCTAAAGTCACCAAGTTCAGCCTGTGCGCTCCGTTAAACTCCTCGGAATTTCATTCCCAACTTGTAGTCTTGGCAGGAAGGCGACCTTCCTTTTAAGTTTTGGCGCTAACAAAATGTGACGAATGTTCATCTTTAGCTTCCACCAAGAAATTGGTTAACATTTCAACATTTTCCATTTCGAGAATTATTACGACAAAACACGACTTTCTGGTTAATGGGGTAAAACTGGTCGCACTCAACCTCTCCGGAAAAATCCAACAGGTCACCAGGATACGTGTGCTAAACTGTCCGCCTTTGACAGGTTCATCAGGTCGCCTGCAGTTCGTTTAAAGGTTTAGGAACCACAATTATTGTCGCGCGCTATTACAGTTATATTTTTTATTGATTAATAACGAACTGGCAGGTTACTGACATACAGAACCAAACTGCCTAGGTCAAATCCATTTCCACATCCCAATAAACCGCTGGAAAGAAAAGAAACTTTCTTACCAAAGAATTTTCCACCTGTAACACCCTGCGATTTAGCAAACTTAAACCTTTCAATTCTTAATAAACTTAATTAATTCTTTGACCTCATCACTGGCATCCTTTTAGTAACATGACACTTCACAGTTCCCACAAGGCTTAACCTAATGGTGAAGTCCCTTTTTTGCGAGTGGAATAAATAGTCCTCCAGTAAAAACGGTGCCAGTATTGAACTGTGGAATGAAATCACCCAAACCTCTTCAAACAGTTGAAAATGTTTCTGCAAAACTGTTTGGTGCAATTGCGTAAGCTCTATTGTTAAACTTAAATAAAGTTTAATTTACCTGAGAGTACTCTGACGGAACGAGAGGCATTATTCGAATAGAAATCTGATAAGACGTTTTAGTGTGTAATATCGCTGATCATTATCCAACTGTGCTTCGGGGAGTACGAATGTCATGCGATATTTGTACTCAGAAATATCCGCGAAGTTCGCTCGCACTGAAATAACAGTGTGGCGTGTTGGATAATAATACTCTTGTTAGACGTTTTGTTGTGTAGTATTGCTGAGAATTATTACTCGTTGTTCGTATTTTGACTCGCCCTACGGGCTCGTCAAAATACGGTACAACAAGTAACGTGAGATATGCATTTTTGCTAGTTACAACGTATGTTAACTAGCCTGTAAGGCGAATCAAAGTACAAACAAAGAGTTAAAATACTCAGTGATGCCACACACCGAAGCGTATACTAAGTTATTCTGTGGAATACCCGTGGCAGGCCCACGGTAAGGATTGCCAGACGTTCCTTTTTCATTGTCGACGCAAATCGACAACTATAATTCATTCTTGCCGGATATGCTTGAAACGTTTGAGATCTTCCGCATCTCTTAGCAATGAATGAGTTTCCAGTAACCGGATCCTTGTGCTTGCGCTAGCTACTTTTGACGTAAAATACACGATTTTGGTGGGAGAACATCACTCTTTCGCCACCATTTTACCACCAATGGATTTAGGTAAGGTTGATACGAGGAAAGTGAACATTTTTGTGTGATTAACCATGAAATATGTAATAGGATCTACTGATTAACCTCTCACCTGGCATAAGGTTTATTGTGTAATTGACAATGCAAAAATTGTCTCAAAATATCACATAATTAACTACAAATCGACAAGAAACGACTCGGTATAGTCTCATTAAATATATTTAGATTTGTAGAGCCTGTATTCGTATTCGTTTTTGATAAACAAATTATGGCTGACATTATACTTCCTCAACGGTAAGAAGTCGTTGTTAGCGGAGAGTGAAATTGCTTTTACCGAGCTGTTGCTCTTTGGAGAGATGAAACAAGTGGTGAGAAACACGAAGAAATCAGTAGGTCGAGTTCCAGCTTGTTTTAGAAAAATCCAAAGGTTTCTGAACTGTCGCTCTTCGCTATTTTCGACTACAAACACAGTGCGGTTTCTTCAACACAAAAATTTTCTACAGAGGTTTCTTCGGCTGATCTAATTGACTAATCATGGTAGTTTACTGTAACAGCACAATTATTTCCCATGCTACAGTACAGTCAGTAGCCAACGCATCCTACGGAATCGCCTTTAGGCGTCTTGTCTTTTGTCCAACTGCTTTATT